>NW_003307584.1:505567-527075 GCF_000143455.1 Volvox carteri f. nagariensis | reverse complement strand
GTATGGTGGCGTTCCTAGCGGCAATGGAAGCTAAATAGCGGAGGTTGGTTAACCACGTGACAGCTTTCAGCAACGCCTGACCTTCTTCGGACGCATCATCCGCCATTGCTGTTCAAATTAAGTTAATGCGCTCAATAGCGACGCGCACAACCTTCACCAAGGCCCAGGATCCGCGTAATTGCGGGTGGCTGGCTAAGGGCCGGCGGCTCCGCACATTGTAAAAGATTATCGCTTCGGGCTGAGCTAACATCAGCTGGGTTAGCTCCTCGTGCTCCTTCAGCCTCCGGTCGAAGTAAGCTGTGAGTGCTGGCGAAATAACTCGCGCTCCTCAGCTAGCTGCTGTTCGAAGAGGGCCCGCATTTCGGGAGTGAGCACTAATCTTTCTGCGCCCGCAGCGCCAATTTCCATAGCCGACATTCGATTCTAGTATTGCTAAGAAAAGACGGTGCAACACATAACTAGAGGACACTGTCCCAGCAGCGGGACACACCTCTTGGTAATAGTCAAAACAACGGCAGTTAAAGAACCAATGCGCCTGTGGGACCCAAGTAGGAGCTCGGCGTCCCTTGCCGTACTGCGGTCCGGCACATGCATGCATGCATGCGCCCTACTTCCACGCACCACGGCAGTTCCTTCGCAATAACTTGCCTATCTCTACACTCATACTTCGCTTCGAGAAGTCGAAGCTTACTGGTCGTTTCCCTCACCGACCGATAACCTTAATGGTGTGTTATCTGACCTGAATGGTCTGCTACCTTTCCAGCCGGTAAGCTTATTGGTCGGTGACATACATTACAGCCTTGAACAAAAGGCGCTTTCCTACTTCACCCCTCTTCAGCATTCGTGCCGCATTCGCGCTGCGCGCTCATACGACCGCTTCCAATTGCATATGTTTCTTATAATTTTAAAGCAAATCGGGTCTGTCGCCACGATATGATGTCCAAAACATCTATCAAACTCCCGATAAGTAATTGGAAAATTATGCAAAGGCATTGTATAATTAAAGTAGTTATTATTCACATGATATAGAGATAATTCCAGAATGGGGATTATGGAAGGTGTCGGGAGAATCGGGAACCGTCTTGGTTTCGAGAAACTACCTCAACCTTCGTTCCAACAGATATAAAAAGCCTGTGAAGGTACACTTTATCTAAGCCGATAACTCGACATAACTTAACAACAACGAGCAAAATCCTCCTTTTATTTTTAATTTACTAAACATAATAGCTTGCTAATCGTGATGGCTCTCTCCACGGTTGTCTTCGCTGATCCTTTCTTCTCGGAGATGGACCGCGCCATGAACCGCTTCATCAACAGCGCCCTTGGCAACCCAATGTCCGGCGCCACGGCCGGCGGCAGCTCGCGAGCCGGTGTCGCCCAGCCGTCCCTTGCCATGGACATCATCGAGACGCCCACCGCCTACGAGCTACACGCCGACACCCCCGGCATGTCGCCCGAAGACGTCAAAGTGGAGCTTCACGAGGGCGTGCTGACGGTGAGCGGCGAGCGGAAGATCTCCCACAGCTTGAAGGACGAGGGCGGCAAGGTGTGGCGCAGCGAGCGCAGCTCCTACAGCTTCAGCCGCGCCTTCACACTTCCGGAGAACGCCAACGCCGAGGACATCAGCGCCTCCATCGACAAGGGCGTGCTCAGGGTGACGGTGCCCAAGAAGGAGCCGCCGGCAAAGAAGGAGCCAAAGCGAATTGCGGTGAAGAGCGCACTGTGATGGGCATTGAAGGGTCGAGCGACGAACGATGACTGATCTATTTATCTATCTGTTAGTGGCAAAATGGCTCTGGGGTAAGTCATCAGGAACAGCGGTATGGGGCTTTGTGATCTTTGTATTTGCCCGGTGTCATCCAGGCCGTTGCTTTCTCGTGGGTTGTTAGCCGGTAGGGAAGGGAATGTTGGAGCTTGTGTCGGCGCACGTGTGCGTGCAGAAATGGACTACAGACATTATTGGCCGTAGCAGCAGCAGCAGCAGCAGCAGCAGCAGTAGCTGGTGCTTGAAAATGGATGCTGCATCTCAGGACGGGACAGGGAAGAGAGATGTTGCCGCACTGGTATCGGTATCGGTGTGGACGAGCACACTGAGTGCTACTGCTAGCTAGTGCAGGTGGTGCTGGTGGTGGTTGGTCACGTCGTGGGTTAGTCCTTTGCTTTGGTCCTTCGACACAGAGGAGGTGTGAAGTCCAAGCAAAGACTTTTCCTGTGATGTGTATGAAAGCCATCTACTGTGGCGGAGCCTTGTTAGTGATAGGACCTGCGCGCACCGGACGACATGCCGTTCAAATAATACCGAGATTATATTGCATGCTGACCATCATCATCATCGCTAGCAGGTAGTTAGGCTGGCTTATGTTGGTTCAGCTGTACGTCGGCAGGGTCGGCGCCGTCGTGACAAGTTGAAGGACAACGAACGGAACGGAAAGCGGAAACTTCATGAATGCCATACATCATATTGCACAAACGAATGCTGCTGACTCTTTGAAATCTTTTGTAACGGAACATTCGCATCGCCCAGTGCTCCCTGCATTATCCACTGTACGATCTGGATCTATCACGACGTTGACATCTGCCTGCCTGCCTGCCCAATAATTAGTCACCGGCAGCCTTTTAATAATGCAAGGCACTCTGCCACGCCTTATCGTATTTTGATTTGTCTGGAATGTCATTCGTGAATATATCGTTATTTCTACTTAGATCCTGATTATTATAAAGGCCATAAATCGCGTTTTACTCCATACATACAAATGCATATAATTCCTTGCGATGTATCGTTAGCGTGAGTTAAAGTAGCTTTAAAATGCAATTCTCAATTCAGCGTAAGATGCATGTTCAGTTCATTACGCGACACGACGCGTAATGACTGACTGACTGTCAGACAGCAGTGAGGACCCCACGCAGCCTCAACCCTCCGAAAGATGGTTCGCACCCGAAGCCCTCCTCGCCCCAAAACGACTCATCAGATGCCACAGAGCCCACAGCTATAACTCCATATCGACCCCGCCTTTAAACAAGGAAAAAAAACATGATCCAGACCAGAAAGAAAATCCATCCAGACCACATCGACATCGTGCCGACATCCAACCATCCAACAGCACCCCCCAAACAGTATTCACCAGTACGATATCTACTAGAACAAATTGCACAAAAGGCGATAGACACCAACACTCGACACCGCTGTGTCGTACCCTCCTGCAGCTCCGTATGCGACCACAGCAACCAACTTGCCAACAGACTGGTATAAATCCTCCTCCCCCGCCCCGCCATGCCAGCCGCTCCTCTTTTACCAGCCTACCAGCACTCGCACTGGTGCAGGTCAGAGAGGGGCGTTGTAAGCCCATCATGTTATGTCATGTCACATCACGTCACGTCTCGTCGTGCCTCTTATTCGCCGCCGCCGGGGGGTGAAATCACCACCTATAATAAATCGCCGCACCTGGCTCCTAATGCACTCACGAAGCAATCAAGACATTTCCGAGCAGACAAAACACACCAGGTGCCACGGACTCATCACACAGCTAACTAATCGGCCCATATACCTCCCGGACCAACCATCCAACCGTCATGCCGTACGTCCATGTACGAAACGTCGTCATTACACAAAGGTAACGCCATCCCCGGGCACCACCTCGCCTAGTACGAAGGCCTCGGGCGCTAGCTGCCGCACCTCATCCACCTTAGCGGGGTCCACCACTACAACCAGACCCACCCCCAGGTTGAACGTGCGCCGCATATCCGCAGTGGGAACCTGTGTTTGGGAAGTGGGGTGGGGGGTTGAGAGGGTTTTTTTGTTGCGCGGCGGAGGGATTTTGTTGATCGTGGGGTTTTCTTTCCAAATGTTATGATGCGCCACATCGTTGTGGGCCCTCAAGTCCGAATCTCCCCCTCTCCCTTCCTCCCCCTCCCTTTTCTCTCTTCTCTCTCTCTCCGCCACTCCCACCTTTGACCCTCCTTACCTTGCCAGTGTGTTGGAGCCACTTGAACAGCTCGGGCATGGGCCAGGAGCCGTCCTTGATGCTGACTCCCAGCCCGTCCGGAATGACGCGAGGGATGTTCTCGGGCATACCGCCACCCGTAATGTGTACGACGCCCTTCAGACCCACCTTCTCGTGCAGCTCCAGAACCTGCGCATGTATGTATGCAGTCGTACAGCCGTACAACCCGTATATAGATAAGTGATACATACGGTTTTTTTACGGTAGGGGCCATTCGACGAGTTCGTTTGTCCCTGACAATGTTCGTTCGTCCGTCGCGATGTCGTTGCGATGTCGTTGCGGCTTTGCATGAAGGTCACTAAGTTACATCAGGTAGAAGAAACCATGTAAGCGTGACCACGTCATGCGTGTTTCGGAGATTCAGGCAGTATGGTTTGGTTCGGAGGAGTGACCTGAGTGCCCTGCAAACCGTCCTGTCGCCGTCCTGCCGCGCGGGGGACGTCCTCTAAGCTCGCAAGCCGTAGTGGCAACTCCGGCAACTCTGGCAACCACAAAAACAGTTACTGTTGCCCCTGCTGTTGATGCCCAATTGCAGCGGATCTTGCAGCACATGCAACATACTTCAGTTGAGTCCCAACTGTCAACCATCACAACTACTCCAACGGACTGCGCGGTTTGTTTTCACCGGACGGAGGGGCGTGTGGGGATGTGTTATCATTGTTGCGGTTTTACCCCCCCCCTCCCTCCCCCCCACTTTCTCTTTCTCACCCACCTTGCGCACGTAAATGATGGTGGGTGCAAGCAGCACGTCGCCAAACGTCTTGGACGCGTCCCACGGGGTGTGGTCGTGGAGGCTGGTGTTAGAAACCTCCAGAACCTGTGTGATCGGGTGGTGATGATGACGACGATGATGATGGGGTTGGGGGGATTTAATGGAGGTAGGCGGTTTGGAGGGAAAAAAGAAGTCGGGGGGAGGTCGTGCTATGACAAAACCACTGGAAAATGAAGCAGAAACCATAGATAGACGGATAGACAGGGTAAGAAATTTAACGGATTACGAAGAACGAAGGAAATGATGCACATCCATAGAATTGTCAACCGCCAACGGCAGCCGCCTTATGGATGGATGGATACGCCGAAGGTGGCGTTGGTAAGAGGCGTGGGGCACCAGCCAGGGTGCAGTACGGGGAGCCGGCGGGGGGCAGGGTGAAAGAGCCTCAGCCTGCGGCAAGAGACGCGCAAAGCATTAGATGGTCCCGCCTACATCTGGGTCACAGCCCAATCGGCCAATTTCACCCGGCAAGTAACGTCCCCATGCTCTTAACGTTATTAGAGAGATCGACTAACAAGGACACCGCCTTTGTTGCTGGCCGCGCCAAAGTGGGTTGGAGTGGGTTGCCGCGCCAAAGTGGGTTAACATCTTTTATCCATGGGAGGAATTTCCAAGCTGTAGAGGTTTGGGCCGAAATCAACAAGTGGGTGCTCTCGTGCAGGGACGCCGTACCTTCCGTACGAGGGAGAAGCCGTTGGAGTGTACGCCGCTGGACGAGAGGCCGAGCACAACATCACCGGCCTTGATGTTCTTGCCGTCAATCAACTTGTCCTTTTTCACGGCACCGACGGCAAAGCCAGCCAGGTCATACTCGCCCTTCTGGTAAAAACCCGGCATCTCAGCGGTCTCACCGCCCAGCAGCACGCAGTCAGACTGCTTGCAACCCTCAACAATGCCCTTGATAACCATTTCAGCCGTGTCCACATCGAGGAAGCCGGTGGCGTAGTAGTCTAGGAAGAACAGCGGCTTGGCGCCCAGGGTGATAATGTCATTGACGCTCATAGCGACGAGGTCAATACCCACCTGTAACATTTTTATGCATCAAATTAAGGAATTGCGAAGGAATATGTTTACAGCCACAGATGTACTTGCAACGTGCAGCGCAACATGTTCGCGGACAGCTGCGGGACTATAAAGCTTACGTAAAGGTAAGCAATTTTCGTCTTTTCGTACACAGCGTACCGTGTCATGCTTGTTCATGTCGAAAGCGAGCTTAAGCTTGGTGCCGACGCCGTCGGTGCCGGCAACAAGGTATGAATCGCCGAAGGGCACCAAGCCTCCGAAGCCGCCGATGTCCGGGTTCATTTTTTGAATTCGCTTAACCAGCTCATCACCAGCATCAATGTCGACACCCGCCTTCTTGTAGGTGAGGCCCTCCTCGCTGTCCGGGCGGTTCAGCACAGCAGCCCTAGCTGGACGGAAGTATGCGAGGCGAGCACGTTTGCAGCAGCGCAAAGCAATCGGTGCTGCGGTGGGACGTCCATTAACGGAACTAGAGGAAGCGCGAAGCACTGTCTGCTGCATTGTCGCGACTGTCGGCTTTCGGAAGAGGTAAACAATCACACGATCAGTACAGGACAATAGATTGATTAGTTAACTATATGCTTAAAAAAATGACATGACAGCCGCTTAATCAAAGGTTCTGGGGCCGCCTTCACGTGCGGAACATCCGTACGGTGTGGGGGAGCAGGGTACGGCGGCGTGGCAAGAAACACCTTGCGTGGACACGCATTCCGTGACTACCGCGTCGCACTTCGATGTGGTACGCTTATATGATGCCTTGGGAAACAGCTTGATTGTTGGGTGCAAACATCTACCGGCGCGAAGGCAACAAGCAACATTCGTTGTCTGAACGTATTGTTCGCAGTTATCTTTTGTTTGCATTTTTGCACCATGTTTTTGCTCCTTTCACTATTCAAGCGATGGCACAATTTGGCCCAACGGCACTCAGGATGCCTGAGAATTGCGACTGACGTTTGACTGGCTGAAACACCGCAATAAAAAAAGTCAATCATTGGTACGCGCCGAAGCATAATAATCTTAGGAAGGGTCCCTCTATTAACAATAGCTTACAGTTGGGATGCCATGGTCATCCGAAAGCCGCACTACACCAATGCCATAGCACGTCTGTAGTGGTATCATACATTCCCCTCGCTCCGTTACGCAGTAATACATGTGCAAATTACGGGTCTCCTGGTCATGTCGCACTCCACTGCCTCCATGGACAGGCCCCCAGCACACACTACCAAACCGCTCGTGGCCGCGGTGCTCACTGCAAAAATGTCGTCAACTCGGTGCCAGCCGCACAAGAAACCGCATAGCTCCGAAGCGTTGTTTTCCATCCAAATGAGCAAAATGAGCAAAACAGGACGCGCAAACCCATCCGCATCCACAGCCATCGAACACATGCTAAGAAACTTAGCACCATGTGCTTCACCTCGTCACCTCAACTTCCTCTTACACGGCTTTTGCCTTCCCTTCAACCGCCGGCAGCTCCACATCTGCTGCCCTCAGCGCATTGCCGCAGTGCTGTTGCCACCACCTCCCCGGGCTCTTCACCTCCTCCTCCTCCTCCTCCTCCTCCTCCTGCTCCCTCTTCACTTCCTCCTCCTCTTCCTCCTCCTCCTCCTCCTCCCTCTTCACTTCCTCCTCCTCTTCCTCCTCCTCTCGCAGTTTCGTTGCGGCTGCGGGTGCTTCCACCCCCGGGTGCTCCCTCACGCACCGCACCACATCCACCGTTCCCATCAACCCCATGCGGCGCCCACTGCTGCGGCAGCTTCTCTCCCTCCTCCTTTACCACCTCCACCTCCTCCTTCCCTGCCGTACATCACGTCCCACTGAAAACACAACACGCAGCTACCCACATGAACACCTACTCAAGCTGCGCCAGGATCTTCTTCTTGCGCTCGGGCTTCACCACGATGGATCCCGGTGCACTGTGCTCAATACGGCGCTCCAGCTTGCGTCGGTCGCTCTCAACGACAGCACGGCGCGTCTTGGCCGCCTGGATGACACCGGGGGAAACGCGAGTTGGCGAATCGGAGGAGGGGCGGCGGGAAGAAGTTTGTAGAAAAGGGTGTGGAAGGGGAGGAAGGGTGTGATGAAGGCTGTGGAAGGGAAAGAAAAACGCACATCGCAAAACCGGTGGTGGAAGGAGAATACACTTGGGGGGAGGGCATTGGGGCCTGGGCGGTGGTAAAGAAAGAAGAGGGACTTGTGGGGCGAGGTTTACCTGTTAGTTAGTTACTCAGGAGGGCACCAACACACACCGAGCGGGGTGGGACGGGTGGGACGGGTGGGACGGGTGGGACAGGCCGGAGGAGCCGGAAAAAATAGACACATAGAAAAAAGAAGATAACAAGTGGGATGGGGATGGGCAAGATGGGCGATTAGAGGAAAAACAGAGGAGACACAAGACACAACACAACACACACAACACAACACACACATTTCCTCTCCTACATGTGCGACACATGGCTGCATGCTAGGGGGAGGGAGGGAAGGGGGGGAAAGACGAACCACAAACGAGTGAAGCTGGTGCCAGGGCAAGAGTGTACCAGAAGGCAGGGAGGGAGGGAGGGACGTCCGTTTGACTCCCTCCCTGCTGCTTCCCCCCTGCATGAGAATACACCGCCATGCAGTTGCAT
Organism: Volvox carteri f. nagariensis; assembly: GCF_000143455.1. Lineage (NCBI taxonomy): Eukaryota > Viridiplantae > Chlorophyta > Chlorophyceae > Chlamydomonadales > Volvocaceae > Volvox > Volvox carteri. The sequence goes on along the minus strand of NW_003307584.1, from coordinate 518,655 downwards.
CCATCCCCTCCACATCGCCCCTCGCGGCCCCATGTGTAAAGCGCTCTCTCTACCTCCACCTCTATCTCTCCTCTCTCGCTCTCCCCCGCTCTGCCCCATCCTTCCTGAACCCCCCCCATGGGCCTTATGGTCCCGTGCCGGACGGTCCCGTTTATCCTCCGGGCTATTATTTCTTGTCTCTCCTCCTCTTTTTCCCTCCCGGCCCTGTGGCCGACAGGGGCCATCTCTCTCCCTCCCCCTGACCACTGCAACTTCTTTGCTATTAAATCTATATTCCCTTGGTATCCTTATGGCTTTGCTTCATGCCCCCGGCTCCCGCACCCCTCACACCTTGTAGATGGGAGCCGGCAGATGCCTGTGCCGCGCGATACGCTTGATCTGTACGGCAAAAAGACGCGCAAAAGCGGTGGAGGGGCTTATGGCGTCAAAAAGCGATTACGAGATGTAAGCACGGGTTGTAAGCAGTGCGCTTTTGTGAAGGGGAGCTGGTGAAAGGGCCGGCCGGGTAGTTCTGATACTCTGCCAAAGCTCTGTGTGAGCGGACGTGTATGTGTATATATGTATGTATGTATATGTATGTATGTATGTATGTATGTATGTATGTATGTATGTATGTATGTACAAAAACAACAACAAGAACAACTCGCTGTGGGAAGTTACGGGCACCCATTCCGCACTTCCTCGCCCCGCCGCCCCCACCTCCCACCGCTTACCTCCGGCATGTGCTTGTACCGCTCCAACAGCGCATCGTTGTACGCCTGTTTGTGTTTCTCCCGGGGCAGCCGTACACCTAGCTGCTCAGAGGCCTTGGCCTGAGGGGACGTGCGTGAGGGTGCGGGTTAGGGTGGGGGTGTTATAGGGGAGTGGCGAGTGGGAGTGGCGAGTGGGAGTGGCGAGTGGGGGATGATCATTTTGTTATAGTTATAATAATTAAGTGAAAAGAGTGGGGAGTTGCGGTGGTGGGTTGGGCAGTCAAAAAGACGACAATAAGGGCGGAGGCGTTACTCAGAGGACAGGACCCGGCGGACCCGGGCGCAGGCCGTGTAGCAAGCATGTGTATCGGCCACTGGAATAGGGGCGAGGATGAGGACCAGGACATGGCGCTTATTAGGCCCCCCCATCGAACTGAAAGAGCCCCAACCCTCCCCTCCCCCCCCCCAGATCTTGTCCTGGACTACACCCGTCTATCTACCCCGGGTATCTGCTCCATTCGCCGGTGGTTCGTCGTCGTAACCCCCCCCTAATTCCACCCCCGAAGAGATCCCATTAGCCCAGCTTACCCCCCCCATCCGTCGTCCCAACCTAAGGCGTAGGTTGGGACCACACCGCCATGTAGCCCACACAGCAACCAATCCACAATCAATCCGCAAAGCAAATGCTGTTTTTCCCCTTACAGACTCCTCTCCTACATTTGCACGGCAGCACCGCCGTCCACATCTCCCCCCCCCCTATTTCCCCCCCTTATTTCCCCTCCCCCCATTTCCCCCCTCCCGTCTCCGCAAAAGTATTTTGTCTTTCCTGTCCCACCCGTGCCCTTCCTCCTTCAGAGACTCCTCTACTCTACTCCTACCTTCCAGCACCGTACATTCATGTCATCGCTGCCGCTGAAGACGTAGGTGGCGTCTCCGCTGAACCTCACCGCGAACACGCGCTGCATGCGCTTGGTGGTGTAGACCTCCCTGGAGTGACCCCCGCTTACGGAGAAGATGCGCAAGGAGCGGTCGTACGACCCCGCAACGAACTCCCGACCCGTCGGGGAGTAGTCCACATCCATTACCGCGGAAACAAAGTCCTACGACAGGGTACGACACAGTACGACACGGTACGATGGTACTGGTGATGGTAGTGGTGATGGCTATCGTACATGCACGTAGATACAGACGTACACATATGGGCACACGGACATACATACGCACGTAACGTACCTTGAGCACGCACAGCGCTGATGCCAGCTTCCTCATGTCGAAGGTGTACAGGCAGCAGTCCTCGTTAGCGGCGGTGAAGTTGAAGGGCTCCATTGGGTTCCAGGACAGGGCGTTACAGCGGGTCTGCATGACCAGCTTGCGGAGGGGGGTGGCGCGGCGCAGGTCGTACAGGGCGATGGAGCGGTCGGAGCCGGTAGACGCAAACACGTCGGGTTCGGCCTGAAAGGGGGTGGGGGAGGGGGCGGCCCGGGGGTGGGGGAAGGAGGAGGGGGAAGGGGGAGGGGGGGGGGAGAGGAGGGGAAAGACGAACCACGTGAACGAGTGAAGCTGCTGCCAAGGAAAGAGTGTACAAGAAGCAGAACTGACCAGGAGAGGAGGGAGGGGAGGGAATTTTATGTGGAGGGTTTGAGCGGGATGCGAAGAGAAGCGAAAAAGAAAGACTGGCCGGCGGGTAACAATCACCACCTTCGTGAGAGTAAGGCAATGACTGCCCGGGGCAACTGCCTTTAATGGTATTGGAGCAACGCTTCCTCTCGGGTCCAGTGGCTCACAGCACCCATGCCGTGCAAACGTCGTACAGCCCCCAGAACCCATATCCAGATCGTGGAGTACCAGCACCGGCCTCCCTCAGCACCCGGGGAGAAGCGACTTACCGGATTAAAGCGAGCGGAAGTGACCGTATCAGATCCCCACGTGAACGACTGTATGGGCTCAGATCGACTGTGGTCCCAAATATCGATTGCAGCGCCCGCGGTGGCGAAGACGGAGCGGTCCCAATGGTGGTCAATTCCGCGGAATGCGTTCTTGCCCTGAAATTCAAACACCGGCTCGGCGTCGCCTTGGACGATACCTGCTTCAAAAGGTGCGTATGGTACTTTCCAGAGTTTGACCGTGGCGTCTGTGCTGGCGGACACGCATGTCTCGCCATCGGGCGCGAAGGAGATGCCTTTGACGGCGGCTGTGTGGCCAACCAGCCGCCTCAGCGTGCGCTTCTGAGGAACGTCCCAGATACGGATTTCGCCATCCGCGGCGCCGGCGACAATGCTGTTGACGAGCTTGGGGTTCCGTGCCAGGCAAGTGACACCATCGTCGTGCGGAAGCGCAGCGATGAAGGGCTTGGCGAAGATGCGGTCAAGCTTGGCGGCGTTGAGCGCTCGTGTGTATTCTTTCGCTTTTTCTAATGGGTGAAGCAGCGGGTCGTAATTGCGTTGCACCTTACGCAGGTCGCTTTTGCGTTCCCGTGTATAATCCTCTTCCGAACGGCTAATAACCTTCACCTTCATGGTTGCTGGTCTGGGATTATTTGACTACTCTAAAAGCCCAGCAAGGGCAAAGAGCTGCGCCGCCCGCCGAAATTCCATCTGCCGGAGAGCGATGTCGCACAGGAATTCCTGTAGAATATAGCGTTAATAGTGAGCATATAACGACGTACTGTATCCGGCCGATATTTGCACAGGTGATGTATAGTACAACATTCCCAACGGAAAACCTTTCTGTGCAACCCCGAAAGGTAGCTGCATCTTTTGCTGCTTCATCATAAGTCTGACGCAGCCTTTCGCTCATTGCGTCCTTGTTATTGGCGTGGTGTACGTTGCATAATTTAGAACTAGACTTCCCCTCCTAATAGCTAGGGACTTGCCCTCGAGGGAACAATTTGGTTTCTAGGCGTATGCGTGTATACGACAATTCTTTCCAGCATAAAGGATCACAGGCCTAACATCAACTCGAGGACTGCAGCAGCAGCTCCCGCACCGTATATAGTGCTTAGCGGAAGCACCCGCGTACTTTGCACGTCACAGCTGATATGATAGCGGCTGCTACCGACTAGCCTACCCTTTTCGCCGCTGCCGCCTATCCTACCGTGCGACCGTCCGGCCATCTCCAGCAATCCACCGAACAGCTTCCCGTACGGATGTCGGTGAACCCCAAGTCGTGAGCTTAAACGTTGACCGTTGAGAACAATTGCTTCACAGCCCAGCCAGCGGCTGGGCTAGCTCCGCTCCACACAACCGCGAATCAGCACCTCTAAATCCGACGTCGTCAACATCAGCATCATCTCCCGCGCAACAGATTTACCCGCACCGCTACCACCGCTGCCGCTGACTATACTCCACTCCGACCTCCAACCTTGCCAGCAGCGACAACCAGGACCAGCAGCAATCAACAACCAAAAGGGACCACTAACAACACCTTTCATCAAAACCCAAACCGGGGGCAGCAGCCGGCAGCAGCAGCAGCAGCCAGAAGGCTGATTCCGGATCAGGGCAGCAGCAGCAGCCATAGGGCATGGTTTCGGAGCGAGATCACGGCACTAACACAGCTTGAAACTGGGACATGGAAGTTGAGACAGCGGAAGGCGTGGAGGCGGCGATGCATCAGCACCCGCAGTCGACACCGCCATTAGAGCATCGGCTCTCACAGGTAGGGCAGCAAGAGGAGGAGCAGAATGAGGCGGAAGAGGAGGAGGAGGAACAACAAGCTCAGCGGCAGCGGTTGCAGGAGCAGCAATCACAACCCTCGCCGGCACATGAACAGGAGCAGGAACAGGAGGAGCAGCAGCTACAACCCCCTGAGTTGACGGCGCTACTACAGCCGCAGCTACAACCCCAGACAGAACAGCAGCAACAGCTGCTGCTACAGCCCCGGCGGCAGCCCCGGCGGCGCTTAGAGCCCACCAAGGTATCTGACGGAGTCTCACCGCGGCAGCAGCAGCAGCAAGAAAGTGGTGCTACTGCCGGTGCCGGCGGCGGCAGTAGCAGGGCAGCAGGGGTCGCGGACCAGCCCGGCGCCCTGTCAGGGCCATCTGCTGGGGAAGGCCGGCCGGCGAAGAGATCTAGGCTGCAGCAGGTATAACGGCATTAACGACCAGTCGTACGGGAGAAGCAGTACGGAAATGAAAAGCTACTGCCCCTACCCATTTCTACTGCAAAACCCGCAATCAAAACGCACATGCACACAGACACACACAGCCACACACACACACACGCGCGCGCGCATAGATCACTGCTCAAACGTCTACGACTCGTAGGCTGTACTACATAACCTCGCTTACCCGCATGTGCCGGGGTCCCCAAACACGCACCCCAAACACGCACACCAACCCCCGGTACGGCAGGTTTCGGAGGAGCGTCTTCAGGAAGATCTAGTGCAGTCTGTGGGTTTGGATCCTTGGGGCCTCTCCGAGGAGGAGGAGGCGCTGTTGAGCGATGTGGAGGCGCAACGGCCCGGACACCCCCCCCTGGCTCGACAACAGTACTTCAAGACGCGGAACCTGATTTTGACTCTCTGGCGGGTCAACGTACGGCGACATCTGAGCATGACGGACGCATGCAAAGCCGTACAGATGCAGTACGCAAAGTACGGCGGGGATTGTCACGCACTGGGTGCTTTTCTTTAGAGGAAAGGAGTCGGCAAATATTTTTTTTGTTGGCAAATATTTTTTTGTTGGTGTAATATGAGAGCGTCCCTGTGGGTTAGGGGTCTTAATTAGGATCGGGATAAAATGGCTCAAAACACGTGGATGGATGTCGTACGTACCGTGCCGTACCGTGCCATGTGTATTTCCCGCTTTCCCCTTTAACTTTTATTGTAGCATGCCTAATGCGGTGTATATCCGTGTCTAATCCTTTGTAGAGTATCCCCATTTTGGAACCCTTTTTACTGCCACGTCTACATGTGTTCCTCCCCTTCTTAAAGTGCCTCCCTCTGCCTCCCACAACCTGACAGCGCCGCCCAAACCCAAACTGGGTCGGCCATGCAAAATGTCCGATTCAGGGTTTGGGCGGCAGTGACATTTTGCATGCCGTCCGTCCTCGTTCGCATGACGTCCAATTCTCCCCCCTCCAGCCCCGTCATCACCCCCTTCACTCGCTCGTGGTTCACCTTCGCCCCGGCACCGTTTTCCCCTCTAGTTCACCTTTCCCCCCAATCCCCCCTGGCCTCCACAACACACACACGCACGCACACACACACACGCGCGACCTCCTCCTTCCCGTCGTACACACACAGGTACGCTGAGGTGGCTTGGACGTACCTCCATTCGTACGGCTTTATTAATTTTGGTTTGGCGGCGGCCGTACCTCCGGAGATAGAGCACGAGGAGACGGTTATTGTGGTTGGGGCCGGGCTAGCTGGTAGGTGTGGGTTGGTGTGGTCGGTGAATACTTCGGCGGGGGGCCCCGCCGACACACACCAACACATGCAACTTGCACTGGCACAATCCCCTCCTTCCCCAGCACATACATACATACATACATACATACATACATACACAGATATACACATACACACATTCCATTGCACAACTCCCCTTCCCCCTCTTTCCCTTCTAGGCAAACCCGCAACTCTCCCCCACATACATACATACATACATACATACCCACACCTGCACTCGCACACCCCCCAGGTCTGGCCGCAGCCCAGCAGCTCCGTCAGCTGGGATATCGGGTGCTGGTGCTGGAGGCACGAACGCGCCCGGGGGGGAGGGTCCACACAGCGAGACTGGAGGGCTGCAGGAAATTACAACAGCCGCAAGAACAACAACAACAGCCGCCGCAACGGCGTACGGATACCGGAGGACCTAACGGACATGCCGTACAGGCAGAAACCTTCAGCCAGACGGACGGCGTTGGGAATGCGGTGGTGGGGTTTGCTGACCTGGGGGGTTCTATCTTGACCGGCTGCGACGGCAATCCGCTGGCGGTCCTGGCGCTCCAGGGGGGGGTGCCGCTGCATGCCATTGTGGACGAGACACCGCTGTACTGGGAGGATGGAAGCCCCGTGGATGCCGTACTTGATCGGAAGGTACGGCAAGGGAAAAGGGGGGTTGGCAAAAAAGGTGGGTCAGGAAATGGACGGAATGGAAGTCCGTCCGTAGGTGGTGAAGATGGCTATGAAGGCATCTGTATGTATGTATCTCTGTCCCGACCGTCACGACCTGGTTATTCAACGCTCCTGCCCCTTTTTAAAGTCCCCACCGTGATGTGTGGGTGTGTTTGGGGCGTTACAACGGCCTTCGAAACCCCCCTCTCCCCTTCTCCTTGCATCCCGTGGTTTCCCCCCCTCTTCCCACCGCGCACACACACCCTTCGCCTCACCTTCTCTCCACACACACACACACACCCCTTACACACCTCACTTCACCTCGCCTTCTTTCTTCCCCCATCCATCCAACCCCCAACCCCGACCCAGGTATTCGACATGTACAACACGGTTTTAGACCGTTGTGATGCGCTGTGTCAGCAACTCGGTTCCGCTGCGGGGGAGCTCATGTCGGTGGAGGCGGCGCTCAACGCGCTGTGGGGGCAAGTGTCGGCCGAAACGGCCGCAGTAGCAGCAGCAGCAGCAAGGAAACCTTGCGCAGTAGCGGCGGAGGCAGTAGCAGCAGCTGCAGCAGTACCGACAGCTACTGGTGGTGCGAACACAAGCCACGGCGATCCAGAAGGCGCTGGTGGTGGTGGTGGTGGTGGTGGTGGCGGTGGTGCAAGCAATGGCGATGCGAGTCCGGATGAAGAGGATATGGCCAGGTGGGGCCGGGGCCAGGTTTTAAGGTTTTAGGGTTTTAGTCAAGTGGGGTTTTAAATCAGGTTTTAAAATATTGTCCCCGGAAGCTTTGCGGTCCAGCAGGATCGGAGGAATATAAATAATAATATTTTATTAGAGTTTTGCTTCGCCACAGACCCCGCCCCCGTCCCTCACCTGTGGCTAGCCAGTATTCCTGATGCAGTTTTTTTGTCTTCTCCTCCCTGGACTACATCCGTCTAATCTCGAGTATCTCTCCTTCTATCGTCATTGGTTCGTCTTTACCCCTTCGTTCCTCCCCTGCACTTCCTTTCTTCCTGGCCCCCTCAATATTAATTAACACCGTAATAGCGCAAACACTATAGAAACGAGTCTGGTGCCCCGCGGTCGCGGTCTCTGGCTAGTGAGCTAACGCCCCCCTCCTTCCCCCCTCCAAATCGACCCCAGGATGGCGGACCAGCTGTTTCACTGGCATGTGGCCAATTTGGAGTTCGCGAATGCGGCCCCGGCTGCAGAGCTGTCTCTGAGGCACTGGGACCAGGACGACGCGTACGAGCTGCTAGGGGAGCATACCTTCGCGGCGGGTGAGGGGTGGGGGGGTTGAGGGGTGGGGTTGGGTGTGGGGGGTGGGGGGGGTTAGGTGAGGGGGTGGGGGGTGTGGGGAAAAGACGAACCACGAGCGAGTGAAGCTGATGGCAAGGAAAGACTGCTGGGGGGGGTGGGGTTGGGGGGGAAGGGCGACTGCGCATATTGGACTGTGTTCGTGCTGTGTTTCGTGGGTCGGTAATCAGCGGTGCCGTACTACTGAGATCAGAAATCAAAGGACCAGGTGCTCATAGGCCCGCATGCATTTAGTGGGGGCAAGAGGGGAGGTTGCCTGATTAGGCGAGAGGGCTCGTTCTCCCCTCCCCTATTTCTTTGGCTGGGCGGTTGGAAGTTTGAATGTCGGCAGTTCGTTGGCAGTTGTTTGGCTGTCGTGTCTCCCGCGTGTATTTACTATTTTTTCTTTCATGTCCCTCCTTTTCCCCCCTCCCAACCCGAGACAGACACACACACGCACACACACACATACACACATACATACACCCCTACCTATCCGCACCTCTGCCATGCAGGTGGCAACGGCCGACTAGTGCAGCTGCTCACACAAGACTTGCCGATATTGTACGGCTGTCCCGTGACGGAGATCCGGTACGGCAACAACGGTAACGGTAACGGCAACAATGGCGGCGGCGTGGCGGTTGTGACGGAGTCTGGGGCGGTGCTTGAGGCGACGGCGGCGGTGGTGACTCTGCCTCTGGGGGTCCTCAAGGTGCGTCGGGTGTAGCAGTAGCAGCAGCAGCAGTAGCAGTAGCAGTAGCAGTAGCAGTAGTGCCCCCTCCCCCCTTCAACCCGGGGGGGGGGAAAACGGGGGAGTAAGGGGGTTAGAAATTGAGCTGTTGGCTGCTGAGAGAATGACCCGGTTTTAAACGGTTTTTAGAAGTAACCTGTTTAGCCTGTTTTAAAGCCTTGTTTTTAGATATGCCTTGCTACGTATATATTCGCTGGTTTCCCACTAAAGTGCTTATTTAGGCCTACTTCTTACACGTAATCAGTTGCCTAATTAGTACCTGCTGCTGGCAGCCCGGGGGGGTTCCTCTCATGGCTCCTGCTCGGCCAGCAGGTCTCGGCAAGTTTGGCCGTACATGACCGTTTTGTCGTCCCTTTTTTGACCCTACACGTGACATGCACTCTTACACTCCACGTAATCTCCCCCCGCCCTTCCGCTTCCCTTCTCCACTTCCCGCTTCCTCCCCCGTTCCCCCCCAAAACCTGACACCGCGGTCCATACCACCCGACCATCCGCCAACATCGTACATGCAGACCGACGCAGTTCGATTCAGCCCTCCCCTCCCTGCAGCGAAGCAGGTGCGGGGGAATGCCCTTGCGTGGGGATGCATATTGGGAAAGTGTTTTTTTGGGGGGGAGGGAAGGGAGGGAAAAGATATTGGACCACCCACCCTTCCCGCCAAACCCCTGGATTTCCACCATCTCACGTTTTCCCGCCACAGATAAGTCGATGCTGCGTGTGTGTGTTTGTGTGTGTGTATGTGTGTGTGTGTATGTGGTGTGTGTGTATGTGGTGTGTGTATGTGGTGTGTGTGTATGTGGTGTGTCTGTGTGTATGTGTGTGTATGTGTGTGTATGTGGTGTGTGTATGTGTGTGTGTGGAGGTGTGTGTGTGTGTGTGTTTACGTGTGTGTGTGCGTGTACATGGAGGTGGTGGGGATATCGAGGAATGGCAATTAGGGCCAATGAAGTGATCCACGTGGACCCAGGTGGTATGGTTTGTTGACGACCACGCGGGAGGTATGACGTAACCCACAACTGCAATTTCCCCGCCCTCTTTTAAAGTTTTTTCGTGTTTTTCCTCCCAAGGTTTCTTTTCCACTCTTTTCAACAAAGAATACGCTTTTTTTTCCCTCCAACCCCCGGCCCCGTCTTTGGTACCTGCTCCATTCGCCAGTGGTTCGTCACACCCCTCGCCTTCCCCCTCTCCCTCCAATTCCCTTCACCTTGTTCAACCGCCCGTATCCTAGCCGCTTTATGGCTCCCACTCCCTGTTACTACCCCCGCCCCGACCCCGCCTTCCCTCCCACACCCACACCTCACTGCAGGGAGCCATAAAGCGGCTAGGATACGGGCGGTTGAACAAGGTGAAGGATCGATGTCGTTGGCGGTTGTTAGTTGTTAGTTATGGTTGTTGTTGTTGGTGCTGGTTTTGGAGGGGATGGGGTGGGAGGGAGGAGACTCCCAACTCCAACCGCATTGGCACAGCTAACCAAACACGACAACGCGAGAACGTTTTTGCGAAAGTTTGAGTTGAGGAGTAGTTGAGGAGTAGTTGTGAAGGAGTTTAAGCAGCGGCCGGAGAACGGTGGGGAGGGGGGGGAACGCGGAAGAGGGACCAGAGGGAACTCCTGCAGAAAGCGGCACGGTAAGTTTTTTCCACGCATCCAACTAAGTTGCCTCAACCCATTCTAGGTTGTCTGTTTGTCTCATCATCCTTCTACGGCTTGGCATTTTGGGTTTTACCATGTTTCGTAACATTGTGTGCTGTGTTTTCTCCCCCCCTCCTTCCCCTTTCGGTCAGTTCTACGTCTGTTACTCTCTTGCCCTGGCAGCAGCTTCAATCTTGTGTGGTTCGTCTTTCCCCCTCCTTCCCCTCTTTTCAACCCCCCACACCCCTATACCTCTTTTCGTCGGCAGTTGCTGTCCTTGATAGTACTGTACATAACCTCCCCTTCGCCACCACCGTCAGGCATCTCCCTCCTCCCCCCCGGGTCTCCAATCCTGGACGCCGGCAGCTAATTTCTGACGTACTCTCGCCCGACGTGATTCACCGCCGTCTCCCGACCTACCCCTTGCCGCGCAACCTCCCTCCCCAATAAAACCCTAATCCTAGGTGGCTTTACTGTTTCCGTACGCCTTCTGGGACACCTCCGTGGACACGTTCGCCTGCGTCATGAAGGACAAGCAGCGGCGCGGCGCCCACTACCTGTTTTACTGCGGAGCACACACTGGGTGAGGGGGGGTGGGGGGATGGGTGGGGTGGGGGAGGGAGGGGGGTGGGGAGGGTGGGTGGGTGGGTGGTGGGGAGGGGGGGTTAGGGGCTTTTCTCTGCTTCGCTTCTCTCCCCCTTCCCTTTTCCGGTCCTCCCTATATTAGTTCTCCTCCCCCGCCCATGTCCCCCCTCCCTCCCTCCCTCCCCCTCCCCCTCCCCCCTTCTTTCCCCCCATCCAGCGGTGCGGCTGTTCTCACAGCGCTAGTGGCAGGGTCCGCAGCCATCGCCGTGGAGAGCATGACCGACCAGCAGGCCGTGGAGGAGGTCATGCGGGTGCTCCGAAACATATTCGACAAACCGAAGGAACCAGGAGCAGGAGCAGGCGCAGCGAGTAATGGGGATGTAGGAGGGGGGGGTGGGGACGGAGCGGATGGTGCGGCGGCGGCGGAGGCTGGCGACGACGGAATGCCAGCGGGAGGGGCTACGGCGGCGGCGGCGGCGGCGGCGGCGGGGGGGGAGAAGAAGAAGAAGAGGAAGGGAGGGCTGCGGCAACAGGGAGGTGGCGGTGGCGGTGCGATTGGTGCTACTGCCCCTGCTGCGGCTGCGGCGGCGGCGGTGGCGGCCGGAGGGGGCCCGACGGGGGGAAGTGGAAGCGGGACTGCTCCGAGGAGAAGGCAACCGATGCCGGTTCCGGAGCCGTTGCAGGTAACGGCTGTATGTATGTATTTGTTTGAATCTGAGCCGCGAGAGCCTGAGATGTACATGTATGTGCGTATGTATGTAGTATCTGCATGTAATGTGTGTATAATGTATGATGTGTGGGACAGGGGGGTCATGTCTTCACCCTGTGGCAGCTACCCTGCGATACCCTGCCTTCCCCGGTATTTCGGGGCACCCTCATCTAGTCACCCTAGTCAACATCTCAGTGGATCGCTTAGGTTCCGCACCCATCACCATCGGAAGAAGTTTCGACCCTGACAGGTCTCGATCCCGGAATCTCCCGGGGGCAATGGTCCGTGCCTTACCAGTAGTGCCTAACCTGAGTATGTGTGTATGTAGGTGTGTTAGGGATTTAGGGTTTTAGGGTTTGTGGGATAACATCGCTTAGTTCATGACGCACGCATTGTCAGGCCGTACACATACACATACACACACACGCATGTGTTTGGAGACCATGTGCCGCCTCCCCCCCCCTCCCCACCAACCTCCAGACCTTAAGCGCTGCGCGATGACCCAAATCGAAATGCAGTTGCCCCCTCCTCCCTTCTCTTTCCTGGCCCTCACGTTGTACGGCAGGCCATGGTGACGCGGTGGGGTAGTGATCCGTACTCCTTGGGGTCGTACAGCTCCATGGCCGTATCCTGCCGGGGGGCTGCGGAGTACCAGGCCATGGCAGCCCCCGTGGGCGGTCGGCTGTTCTTCGCCGGGGAGGCGACCATACACAGGCGAGTTTCTGTATGTATGTATGTATGCATGTATGTGTGTATGTATGTGTGTATGTATGTATGTATGTATGTATGTATGTATGTATGTATGTATGTATGTATGTATGTATGTATGTATGTATGTATGTATGTATGTATGTATGTATGTATGTATGTAGGTAGGTAGGTAGGTAGGTAGGTAGGTGTATATGTAGGTAGGTAGGTAGGTAGGTAGGTAGGTAGATAGGTGTATGTGTATATGGGTGCAATTTGCACCGTCTATCCATCCCTGGTAGGTATCAGCTTCACTCGTCTGTGGTTCGTCGTATCCCCACCGCCAGCTCTCCTTCCGCACTTTTGGGACCCCCTCCCCTTTCCGCCCCTCCCCCTCCTTAACCCTCCCCCCCTCCTTAACCCGCCCTTACCCCCTCACCCCCAGGTACCCCGCCACCATGCACGGGGCCTTCCTCAGCGGACTGCGCGAGGCGGGCAGAATCCACTACTCCCTCGCACGAGCTCGACACGGCCTACTCCCCAGAGTGAGTGAGGTGCCAGGGGTGCCAGGTGTTTGCATGGGGGGTGAGGGGGGGAATGGAGGTTGAAGGGTAGTAGTGGGGGGGGACGAGAATGGATGCGGGATTAGGGGGGTGGGGGCCTTAGGGCTTGGTTGCTGTG
>NW_003307584.1:504621-505407 GCF_000143455.1 Volvox carteri f. nagariensis | reverse complement strand
GGCCGCTCTGCACTTTCCTCTCCGTGTATGTGTGTATTTATATGTGTATGTATGTATGTATGTATGTATGTATGTATGTATGTATGTATGTATGTATGTATGTATGTATGTATGTATGTATGTATGTATGTATGTATGTATGTATGTATGTATGTATGTATGTATGTATGTATGTATGTATGTATGTATGTATGTATGTATGTATGTATGTATGTATGTATGACGTTGATTACACTGTGGGCTGAAAAGCCGGGGGCCCAGGGCCGAAGCACAGCGCGGGGGGCGGGTGCATACGGCTGGTTAGTCTCATGCACTCCGCCCCCGGGTCAGGCCGCACGGGAAACGACGGCCGGCACGCAACAGCGCTTGTTTGGCGCTCCAACTAGACGGGATCTATGCCCGTTGGTCTCCTAACATAAACGAAGTCGCAACTGGGGCGCTCTTCCTGCCGACCGAACGAACCGAGCATCTCAGAGAGCTCGCTACCAGGACTTGGGCGACCGGCAGCCCGACCAGTCTTCCCGGGCTGGGGAGGTCACCAAGCTCAAAAATCCTCACGCAAAAAAGAGCGCAAAGAGCTCACACCACAAGACGCCAAACAGCCTCCTGAGACTACTACCCTCCTCCGCCTCTCCCTCCCTGGGCTAGTCCAGGGGAGATAGCCCCCGTCGAGGGGGTAACACCGCACAAGTCCGCGCCCTTCCACAGCACTGGGTCTAAATTGAAAAGTACTCAAACGGGAAGACCCTGCGGCAACGCAGGGCGATCAAGCCTCCGGAAACCACA
>NW_003307584.1:472662-503756 GCF_000143455.1 Volvox carteri f. nagariensis | reverse complement strand
TTTGTCTCTTGTATTTATGTACGTGTGTGTTTTCCGGGGGTTAGAAATTGATTGCGCCTGCCGTGCAGACGGATGGTTTCACTGGGGCTGCTGACGGCAGCGACGATGCCGTCGCGGCGGCAGCCGCCGCCGCCGCCGGCGGCGGCAGCGCCGCCTCAGCCGCAGCTGCAGCTGCTGCTGCCGGTGATGTCTCAGCAGGCGCCCCTCCTCCTCCTCCTCCGCCCCCGAGCGGTCCGGCGATGCTCCAGATTCGTCGGCTGGCCGCTCTGGGTGCTGGTTTGCGGGTGCTGTTCTCAACACGGGAGCCCGATCTTGAGTTCGGTTGCTTCAAGGCGCTGTTCGGACCCGAGGTGGGGCTGGCGGGGGGGGGTCGGGTCCGGAGTTATTAGGAGCGCCTTGTGTCTTATGGCTTGTGTCTTGACGTGTGTCTGTCTGTCTGTATGTATGTATGTTGTCTTCTCTCGCTGTACCCGTACTGTTTGGTCTCCGGTTCACAGCTGAGGAAGGGGTTTTCCCTTCCCTAGTCGGGGGTGTCTGGGGCTGTCATCTTCGTCTCGTGATGATGTTGTTATTACAGGGGTGTTCACCGGGCTCGGAGATGTGATAGCTTTTGGGGGGAAACGGCTTTTGGGGTGAAAAGGCTTTTCAAGCCGTTTCCGGTACTGCTCTGATGTTTTTGGTGGTTTTGTTTTGTGATAGGTTCCCCCTTCCCGACCGGCAGAGCAGGGGGTAGACAAACCATGTAGGAGTGAGACAGATCGGATACCAGATATAGACACAGGGACGGGAGAGAGGTGCATGTGTAGTTCTTCCCCTTTGCGGCGTCCCTGGGGTGGGGTGGGGCAGGAAGGGGGGTTGGGGGGGGGGTAAGGGGCGGTAAAGGGGGGGTAAGGGGCGGTAAAGGGGGGGTTAAGGGGCGGTAAAGGGGGGGTTAAGGGGCGGTAAGGGGGGGGTGGATGTGGGGTATGGGTGTGTGTGTGGGGGGTAAGGTCCCCTTTGGGGGCCCTGGGGGGCGAATAGGGTTTAAGATGTTCCCTTCGTTTGTACACGTACACATGTGTATGCACACGTATGCACAAAAGAAACACACAAACTACACATATTCCACACAACATATTCCACACAACATATTCCACACATATTCCACACATAATCTTTAACGCGTATTCGCGAAATCCCCCAACCAACCGCAGGTCCCCGGGGCCCAGCAGTGGTCCCTCGTGCAGATCGATTTGGGTACGTGAAGCCGTCGCCGCCGTCAATTGTGCTAGCTAGCAGTTGCCGTGTAAATTGTCTGTCTGTCTGTCTGTGAATGCAGTTGTTGCCTAAGTCTTTTTATTATGAATGCGCCTACCTCCCTACCTCGGAAGAGGTGATTCCTGAACGGAATTAACATCCTAATCTACCATAAAATCAAAATAAACCATCTGACAAGTATAACAGCAAGTTCATGAGTAATGCTGCTGCCAGGGTGGCAGTCATTATCAACATAACTGGTCCTCGAAAAATAGAGTTCCCAGTGAAAAAAATAGTTGTCTCTAGAGTAGCGTCATTGGGCATATTTATTCTTCTTTTATCATCTTCTTCTGGTGTGTGTGTGTGTCTGGTGGTAACCACCACCACCACCACCACCTAGTAGGTGTAGGCTACGGCCGATCTCGAAGCAGAGCACTTGGCGTCGGCGACGGTGCCGACGGCGGAGGCGAAGGGGAAAACGCCGAGGCCGTGACTGACGCCGCCGGGCAGCGGGGTGCCGCGGGTGGCGCCGGCGCCGCCGGCGGCGGCCGTGCCGGTCGCCGACGCGGCGGCGCAGGCGCAGGCGCCGGCGGTACCGCCGCCGCCGCTTCAGCCGCCGCCGCCGCTGCCGCCGGGACCGCCCGGCCCGGCAGCCATCGCCGCAACCGCCATGTCGTACACATTCCGTTGCCTCGAGCTGCTGTGGAGGCGCTATGGTGCATGCGGGGGGGTGACGATGCCCGGCTGTTGGCACTGACGGGGCCCTTCGGAGTCACACTGCCAGGTTAGTGCGGTTGCCCGGGTGTACTTGTGAGCTTGCTTAATCAGGCCATGGGGCCGTGTATTCGGTAATCCAGGAAGAGATTTGTTGTCCGAGAACGGGAGGCATTTCAGGGCCTTGACTATGTAACTTATCCTACTCCCCTCGCTCCCTCGCTCGTTCATACATATCTCTCTCTGTGTTTGTATGTTTGTATATATGTCTGCATGCGATGCAGGTTGCGGTGAGGCTGGCCCCGATTGGGATCCGTGCTGTCAAATGGAGCAGCTGTATCAGCAGATCTGCCGGGACCGGGAACCGCCACCGCTGCCGGCAGCACTGGAGGCCGTCATCGCTGCCAAGGGCGAGGGCCGGGGGATGGAGACGGCGACGGGTGTGGCCGGCGGCGGGTGATACTGGTGGTTGCAGTGCTGCGGAAGGAGTATGCGCACGGCTGGCCTCAGAGATGTGATGACAAAATCGTCATGAAAAAACAGCAAAACCCATAAAACTCTCATGTGTGATTTTTGAGTTTTAGTTTGTCGTTCGCAGAACCTCCATCCATATATTGTTAATACCATTTGTAATGTGGCAGTCAGACTGTCGGAAGGCTGCTTGATGGCTGGATTAATGTTTTCCCAGCCGCAGCTGCCGTGCATCTTTTAAGGAGCGGGCTGCGTGTGATTTTGATCACTGGTCGTTGCAATTTTCAAACTTTTTCTTCAGTTATATATGTTCTTCAGTTAGATATGTTACTTACATGCGAACCTCGTACACATCGTCTACAAACATTTTATGTGCAAAATTTGTTGTGCAACAACAAAATCGGAAACAAATAGGTAGAAAGCCAAGATACATGGCAAAGCGAACTATTCCAACCTCAAAATCTTTGTCCAAAAATAGGGCCCAACCGCGCGTCACAGGTTATGTCACCTCTGCAGACCAGGAACGGAAAGGCGAACAGCTCGTACGCTGTTCAATGTCACCCTGCTGTGCCATAGCGTAGGGGAGTTAATAAGGGCCCCACAACCTCGCCCTTTCTAATGCCATCAACAACGTCAAATCAACGACAACAAACAATAACCCCGCTGCCGACAACCGCGAGGTGCGCTGCAGAAACATGGTACCTCCTCCGCATCATGCGGTGGACATACCGCACGTCATTACGGCCCCAACATCACACTGGTATATTACAGTTAAAAGAGGCTCTTTGGACAGCAGCCGTGTGACCAAGCTCTTAGGCTCCGGTAACGGTGATGCGCTTGGGCTCGGGCTTGGGCTCGGTCTCCTTCTTGGGAACACAGACCTGGACGAGGCATATGGAGGGCAAGGCGATAAGCAGTGCGAGTCAGGTCTGTGCGCGTTGTTTAGCATGATTTGCAAGACCCACAGCAGCCACCGTCATTCTAGCCATTATGCAGTAAATCATTTCTATACAATTATTATGCAAGCTTGCCAGTATTCTTCCTCCTCCTATCTTTAAAATCTACCGAGAAAACCACGACAGGCGAGTACAGTAGTTTCTGCAACTTAACAGTACATCAATCTTGATAGTATCGAAGGATATTAACTCGTGTGGAAATTAAACAGAAAAAATCTTAATAATTACGCACCTTTAACACTCCCTTGTCAATGGTGGCGCAAATGTTGTCGGAGTTGACGTTCTCAGGAAGCGTGAAGGAGCGCGCAAAGCTGTAGGAGCTGCGCTCACTGCGCCACACCTTGCCCTGTGCATCCTTTTCCTCGCGCGCCACCTTGCGGTTGCCGCTCACCGTCAGCACGCCCTCGTGAAGCTCCACTTTGACGTCTTCGGGCGTCATCCCGGGAGTGTCGGCGTGTAGCTCGTAGGCAGTGGGCGTCTCGATGATGTCCATGGGCATAGTAGTCGCGCCGGAGGTCGTGCCAGTGAAGGGGCGGAAAATATCCATCGGCATACTAGTAGTCGCGGTGCCCCTGGTGGTTGGCATCCCGAAAGATGACAGCATCCGGTTCATGGCACGGTCCATCTCGGTCATGAAGGGGTCGTTGAAGAGCGTTAGCGCCATTTGAGCTGCTAAGGAGTAACTGATCCCCAGATATCACCGGAAAGTTGTTATCTGTTAACGATCAATCGCTTGACAAGCTAGTGAGCGCAATGCTGATACTCGCTTTTGACACTTGGCTGTTACATGTGTTTATCGTGATTATATATCCACTGCGGAGACCCACGTAGGTGACTAGGTGTCCTTGACGGTGTCTGGTACGGGTCCAACGGTAACAAGGTTCGCGAATTGTCGCGACAGATAGACAGGTTCCGGAAGTGCGCACGATGCTTCTTGAACTTCAACGTAAACCACAACAATATAAAACGCGCTATAACAATGATGTGACATATGCATCACAGCTATCGCGACTGCTACCAGATGAGGAAGTCGGAGTTCTGTAGGGAACGAAGAGCCGAAACTTTGGTGATATCGCTATAAAATATATTTAAATTGGAAGTACAAACCTGGTTTTGCAACATAGCTGAGGATAGCTGTTGACTTCGTCAACTCTAACTGCTAGCGTGATCGGCTCGAAGAAAATGTTAAGGATTCGCTTGATTTACTAAGAGATTTAGTTTAAGTGCTAGCAGAGGGAATTGGTGCTTGCCTATGTATTATGTTGGCATTAGGTAGGGCGGAGGGCTGGGCAACTTGGCTGGGGTCGGACAAAAGTTGCCAAAAGCCGTCTTGGGCTATTGCAGCCAATGAAGGTAGATATCATATAGAAAAGTTGTTATGGGCAAGAAGTATTTTTTTACGTTTTTGCGTAGGCCGCTGGCCGCCGGTCATATTATACTCCAAGATAGAGCTATTCATGTTTTGCCGATGATGACCCACGGGAGGCCGGAAAGGGCCTAGGTCGGCGGGGCACCAATCACTATTGCACCATTTGGGCCGCAGTGCCCTTGGAAGCGCTGGGAAGAGAGAATAGTGGAACTCGATCTCCACGTGTTAGCGTCGACCATGCATAGTTTGCTCGCCCAGCCCGATTCCGGGAGGTCCAATTGAAGAGCCTGTTCTCCATAAGGCGCTTTTTAAGCAGCTAAACATGCCATTATGCGGTGCTTATCTCTGGTGAGGTTGACAAATTGGTTTCGGAGGACGCTTTTCTTTTAGGGGCGGTAAACGCCGCTGCAGCGTAACGCCTCCGTAGCCGTGTGAAGAAAGATGTCGCTTCAGGCTGGGGCTCGGTGGCCATGGCGGCGCGCTCTTGGGTCGCATCGCCGTTAGGTCATATACTTAGATTACATCATATATAGGCCATATTGCTGGAAAAGCGTTCTGAGAGACGCTCAGACTTGCCGGTTCGGTGGTTAATTAAGTTGGTTGGATCCAGATACGACACTAGATCAGGATCCGCTCTAATTAAAGTTCCTGCGGCTTCGGTATTTCCCCCCCCTTTCTCTCTCTCTTTCCCCCTGTCTTGTGTAACGGCATTTCTTACAGCAAGACAGACAGCACTCTTATAATTACGGAAACATTCAGAAAAGGTGGAGAGGTAGGTGGAAATTGCCCCGCCGCCACCAATACTAAGCACGACGGTGCTATGAAGTATGTACATACATACACCCACACCGCGCACCGCACACCGGGACAGAAGTTCCTTGCACCTTCTTTTGAGCACCGGGCGGCCATAGAGGCACTGGGCCCGTCTTCATAAATCTTCATTAAACCAACACATCATCCAACACAGACAGACAGACAGACAGACATCACGTCAAACGGTCCAACATGTCATGCCGCAACAGCAGGCTTCCCCTGTCCTGGGTTGATCCGTGCGGACTCTCCCACCATCCCCTCCATCGCCGCATACCACGGCGCCAGTCTCGTATTCGCCATCATGTCGCGAAACGCACCCGTCTGTCGTACAGCTCGAATAACGCCAAACGCGGCAAGATCTGCCAAGTTAGGCGCCACGTCACCGCCGGCGAAGCGGCGGCCGCGCAGGGCATTGTCGGCAAAGTCATTGGCGACGTCGTACAGCGCCATACGGAGATCGCCCTCGATGCCGTACTTTGCCGGCATGCGCTTACCCACCTGCCACATCATAACGGCACCTGCCCAGCGGGCCACTTCGCGGGCCCCCCAGCTCCACCCCGTCTGTTCTGTGATGTACTTGAAGGTTTCCACGGATTCACTGACCCACGGGTCATGCATGTAATGTGCCAGCATGCGAAGCAAAAAGGGCGGGAAAATCGGGGGGGATTAACGGCGCCATGGAGCGACTATAGCGGCAACGACAACAGAACCCCGGCTAATGAAGCCTACTCCGGGAGCCCTGAGTTCTTCACTCCCCCCCTCACTCTCCACAAAAAGCATACGACATACCCCAGTCAGACGCCATTCCCCTTCCCAACCCCATTCGCATTCCGTAGGAAGTGCAGTGCCATATTCTTCTCCTCTCCTCACCCCACCCCCTCAATTCACCCCCCCACCCGGGCGGATCTATACTCACTCCCAGTTGCGATAGATGTTCGCCGTCAGCACCTTGACCAGCTTCTCATCAACCCACTTGCGCCACAAGACCTCCTCTTCTAGACTGGACGATGATGATGACGGCAGCGGCGGCGGCGGCGGCACCACCGTCGGCGGATTCTTCGCACCGCCGCCAACGTTCGTCGGATCCGTTGTGCCGCCGCTGCCGAACGGCCACCAGCTCCGTTTGGCAGGCAGCGGCGGCGACGGCGGTGGTGGCGACGGCGGCGGCGGCGGCGGCGGCGGCAGTGAAGTCACCGGCCGCGCCGCCGCCGCGACATCCTTAGCGAGACGAGACATGATGGCCGAGCTGTCCACCACCACCTCCTCGTCAAGCTTCACAACGGGCACCTTCTTATAGCTGCTCCATTTAAGCTCGCCCTTAGTCAGCGGGTTCACCTCGATCACAGTGTACGGCAGCTGTACACGCGGCAGGGAGGGAGAGACGGCCGAAGCGGTGCCAGGGATGGACATTTTTCAGGACGCAAGGAAGTCCTCTTCGTAATGCCTAATTTTGCAAATTTTAAACAAATGTTAGATCATCATCATCATCACTGGTGTGTAGATGGGGCGACCACCAATGTATGAGGGGGGAGAGTATGGCGAAATGGAGGGGGGAGGCGGAGCGGAACGGGAAGGAGGGCGGGGTATCCGGAGCGGGGTTGGAGAAGGGCGTGACACACTCCCTACCGCGCGATGTTTCCCCTAGCAAGGCAGGTATGCAGTGTGCGGCGCGTGGGTTTATACGCAAGTGGGTTTTATCCGCGGCACGTCTGTCGTAGTGTAGTACACACCTTGTAGTAGTCTAGGAAAGCCCGGACTTTGCAGCAATACGGGCAGACCTCATACTGGTACAACGTAATTTTTGATGGCAGAGGGTGCGCCTCTGCTGGCCGCGCGTACGGGTCCGATGCCACCTGCAATCGAGAGTGCGATGTGAGCAGAGAGAGTACAGGCATAACGTAAGAGAGGAGAGGGAAAACAAGTTATATCCGAAAAAGACTAGTCCTTGTGAATTCACCTCGATAGGGGTTGGCGCATCAGCAGATGCGGTAGTCACCGTGGCCGCAGCACCGATCCCAAGCAAAGAAGCTGCAGCTAGTAAGATACCAGGGCGGTGCCTATGGCTGTCGCCATACCGCTGGTCATTGATCCTGCAAAGAGTGTCGGCGAGTGGTATCGTGGACGCCTGCTAAATCGCATATGCTTTCTAGCCAGCGGATTGCATTGGCATACCCTGTAAAAGAAAGTCTACTTGAAGCAGCTATGTGCGCGATGGTATTTGCTCGTTGGCCCTGCGCGAGCAGCAGTAATGGAAGCCTGCGAAGTGCACCTGCTGAACTCATGTTTCACAGTACTTCTAAGCAGTCCTAAAAAGTGATAAAGGAGGGCAAACCTTACGGTTGCCCGACACGAAAAACGGAGCTGCATCACGCGCACGACTCCTGTTGTTTTACATACGGAAACCCTCAGCTCGATGAGCCGGATCAGCGCACATCAAGACTAAACAATATTCATTTTTTGTCCATTTAGATTTATCTAAATACCGCTATTCTACAGGCAAATCGAACACGTTTCAGCTGTCTCCCCGAATCATATGTATTAGGTTTGGCGGAAACGCTTTGGCTTCGTTTACTGTGTCGTTATCCCCTTACGCACCTGTCGACCTTGTGGGGGCAAACAACGGTGGACGAGCCCTTCACTCTCTTGTCGCTTCGAATTCCCATAAGGAGGTACATTTAGCGTATGATTGAAAATAAGCATCTAATGTAGACACGGCTGTGGCAAGCCTCTCATTCTCAAGGACGGGTGGAGAGCCATCGGAGAAGAATGTCCAGCAAGGCCCCACATCCCACTGATGCGGACACTGATCCAGGCAAGCCTTTGACGCGTTACGGTGAGGTAGACTTGCAGTCTAGGATGCTCGGGAGCGTCACACAGCTGGTGTTGGTTGCGCTCACTTTTGAGAACGCTGCTGCAAGCAAAAAGTCGAGCAAAATCTTGCAGTTTTTTTTCCGTTTAGACGCAAGCGTGCTGCACCTCATCCATTGAACCATTAACGTCACCAGCCTATTGCTTGCTTGCACGCTGCGTCTGCGCCCAGCCGTTTCAGCGCCCAGGGGCTGCTGTCCGATATATGTCGTGACAAGCATAAAGCTAGTCTAGATGTCATGCATGTGCTTTAGCTTTAGACCAACTTTAGACACGACCCGCCTTTCTTATGACGCGGCGGCCGCGCAGGATGGTACCCGGCCCAACCGGAGTGTCAGGATGAGCCGGAGCCGGCTGCTGAGCCTCTGTCGCCAAGTGGTGATGCAGCCAAGCGGCACAGCGTCCTGAGGTTTGGGGGCGCGGTGTCAGGTCTCTTCGGCATCCCCGCTAGCGTGCCCACAGTGCTCACGAAGCTCCAAAAGTGGGGCGATTACGAGTCCGTAGGAAGGCAAGTTCTGCCCACCAAATTCATCCCCATGAAGGTGCGCATCGCGACATGGTTTCGGAGCGAAGTAGAACAGAGCGGGGTGGAGGAGCGGGTCGAAGGGAGGGAGGGAGGGAACTAGAGGAGGGCAACGATGTTGCAGGGTGGGAAAGGGGAAGTGGCGGAAGAAAGGAACCCACTTCTCCTCCTCTCCCGATACCCCTCGCCTTCGCCTTTTGTCACGAATCACTTTTCCACATCTGGTCTATCTCCTGTCTATCGCACGTTTCAGTTCCTGGCCCACACCGGCGCCTATGTTCCATATCCAGCTGCCACATCCCCTGCCACCTTCACAATTACCCATCTCTTAACCGTTAACCCCTCAACCCACACCCAACCCATACGCCCTGCGGTTTCCTCCCCCTCTCCCCCTGTTATGTTATCTGCTCCATTCGCTAGTGGTTCGTCTTACCCCTCTTCCCCCGGCTTCTCCCCCGCCGCCGACTTGCAGACGCCTCTCAGTGCCGAGATCCTGAACAGCTGGTCGCTTCCCTCCCAGCCCAAGCACCGTTTGACGGTGCCGGAGATGGTCGCTCAGCAGGCGGCTCTGGGTCGCAAGGTGGGCCTGCTTCTGGACTTGTCCAACCACGACTGTCTCTACACGGACGACATCCCACCGTGGCTGACCTACCGCCACATCCAGCTGGTTGCGAAAGAGCTGCCCCCGCCGGAGTTTGTGGACACCGTGGTTGCGGTGGCCAACAAGTTCTGGGAGAAGCATCCCGACGAGTACATTGCGGTTCATTGTGCCTATGGTGAGAAGGCACAGGCAAATGGATGTGCATGTGCTTGTTTTTTTGTGGGGGTCTACGGAGATGATAAGCGAACCCAAATGCGACGCTCGAACGCTTCCTCTCGCTCTGCCTGGGTTTCAAAAGAAATCTTACATTACCCGGGCTACCCCCCCCGGGGCCCGCCGGCCTTGCCCGGGCCGCTGCCAGGTTTCAACCGCACTGGCTTTGTGGTTTGCTGCTACCTTATCGAATGCTGCGGACTGAACGTAGAGGCAGCGCTGTCAGCCTTTGCGGAGAGCCGGCCCCCCGGTGTCAAACATGAACAGTTTCGCAATGAGCTGCATCGACGGTACGGCAACGTCATGCACGGCACTGTGCCGCACGGCGTGTACGGCTCCCCCGACGACAACTCCAGTTTTGGTTATTCCCCCAGCTGTGGCAGCTTGGACTTGCGGGACTTGATCGTTGGCGGCGCTGGTAGCGGCAGCCCTATCCCTGGACTGACCCGCGGGTCAACGTTTGATTGCCTACTGGGCGTGCACCACCATTCGGTTGCAGCTAGCGGCGCCGGCGGCGGCTCAAGCAGCAGTCCTGGGGTAGCACATCGACATTCAATGGACGGGCATCAGACGCTAACGGTTACCATGTCGAGCTTCACCGCGGCGGAGTTTCGAGGGCGGAGCATCAACAGCGGACTCAAGCAGCCGCTGCTGCAGCCGGCGGCAGCAGCGGCAACGGTGGCGGCAGCGGGGGTACAGGTACACCCGCACCAGCAGCACCAGCACCCGCATTCCTCTCCGCAGTTGCCGCCATGTGTGGCGACGCCGCCGACACAAGTTCGTCAGGCGCAAGTAGCCGCCCGGCAGCAGCAGCTGCTGCAGCTGCAGGCGGGAGGACATGCGACGCCGCAAAAGGAGGAGCATGAGCAGCAGCAGGAGCAATGGGCGGAAAGGCGGCAGTCGCAGGAAGGGGGAGGGTTGCGGCAGTCACAGGGCGGAAAGTACACGTCTCAGCAGCAGCAGCAGCAGCAGCAGGGTTGGCAGCAGCTGGAGGAGCTTGGTTGCAGGCAGTCAAACGGCGTTTTCAGGGGGCAGCATGGGTCCGAGGTGCGATGGCAGGATAGCGACAGGCGCGGGCTGGGATCCGGAGTGGCAGGCGGTGCGCAGGGGTCGATGTCGTCGTTAGCATCAGCATCAGCAGCATCAGCAGTGTCGGCGTCCGGGGAGTCAGCGGCATCAGGCGAGGAGGCTCGGGGTAGCGTGATGAACAGAGTAGACTCACAGCAACAGCTCCAGCAGTCATGTTGCGGCGGCGGCAGCGGAGGCGTTGATAACGAGAGCCTTGGAGTGAACGACAGGGCGGTCTTGCTGGCGCTGCGGTAGGTTGGGCGTTGATATGTTGGTTGGGATACGGTTGGTCGGTTGGGATTCGGTTGTCACGGTCAAGAGCCTGACACGATTGCTCCATGCGAGGAACGGCTGATTACGGGGCAGGCACCAATTCTGGTTGGTTTCCGAGAAGTGCTCATCCCCGGGGTGGTGTTACGAGTTTACACGCGCGGGGATGTCCGTAGAAAGGGGGGGGGGTAAGAATGAGGGCACGAAACATGAACTGAGGCTCTTTGGCGATATACGGCAATGGGGTAAATGCTCATATGGATGTCTAATCAATTGGGTCACGGGTCTTTTGAGTTTTTTCTGTAGTGAATTTATGTGGGGTATGATGATATTCCACTACGCCGGCCCTACGGCACGCATCTGGGGCGATGTCGACATTTACGAATAATCTTACCCTTACTTCCGCCTTGGCTTTCTTTCTCTAACAGGCAACAAGCGCTGGCCCAGCTGAGTGGTAAGACGATACCCGAGGAGTCGGACTCCTCGCAGAGCACCCCTTGTGGTTGCTCGTCGATTTCCCTCGCCGACGGTGACAGCACGGCAGGGCATTGCACACCCCGGCAAGCTCAACAAGGGAGGCACAGCTACAAGAGCCTTGACGCGATTGATTGGGGTGCGGCCGCAACGGCTGAGGAGAGCGGGGAAGTCGCCGGTAATGGCACTGGGAGATCGGTCCCGGCGTTTGAGTCGTTGCGGCTTGGGTAATTGGGTTGATGTTGAGGTCGGGAGGTCGGGAGCAATATTATTGGGATTTAAATGCATTGCATGGCCAGGGCTTAGGTGGATAAAGTTGTGTGGGGCCAGCCGGATACATGAATTTGCCTGATTGTATTGCAAATACTTACCGGAAGCTTGTACATGGTAAGGTACTGAAGTCATGCAAACATTAGCTGTGGACGAGATGTCAAGGGTAAGCCAGATTTTCCTTGCGTCAATCAATTGCCGTACACAGGTTGCCGAGCTGGACGCATTCAGGAGACTTTGGGTCACACCTTGGCCTTGTGTAAAGTGCAATCGTTCAGTCATCTTTATTCGAGTTTATTATACACTTTCACAAAGTATTTGGACGTAAGCACCTTACATTTTCATATAAAATAGAGCTTTTCAATGATAGTTGACAGCGTAGGTCTGCGGCCTGGGGTGGCCTATCATTCTAAATGCAGCCTATTTCCTGTAGTGCTGAGGTGCGTTACAGCAAACATGGAAGGTCGTCTTCGTCTTCCGTTTCGTCACAAGGGTCATGCAACTGCAGGCCAAGCTGCCAAAGGACCGTGGGGCATAGCTCTACTAGGAGCCTTTCAGCTGGATGGTCACAAACCCGTTTACTGGGCCTTTCTCCATTTTGCGGTAGGCCTATTACAACGCAACCACGGCGGCTGTCCCGCTGCGCTAATAGGGCCGTGCTTACCGCCTACAGGTCGCCAAACTGGGCGTTTGAAGCGAGATTGCACCATATATTCTGTGGCCACCGCGTCGACATTTACAACGCAGAAAGACCTTTCGCTACGGAATGGCGCACACGTAAAGGTGCGTACCGATGGCAGCGTAGTCCGCTAGCATGTTTCCGCGTTTCATCAGGTTATTTTGTCTGTAGGTTATCGTGGAGCAAACTGAAAAAAACGATCAAATCATCAGTATCGAGTCGGATGTCCAAGCTGGTCGTCTGCTGTTGCATTGGGGCGTGGAGGGGGGCAAGGATTACAAGGGCGGATGGCGTCTGCCTGGAGCAAGTGCCCGACCAGAGGGCACCGTTCAGTACAAGGACCGTGCGCTTCAAACCCCGTTCAGGTCAATGCTGGGCATCGCATGCGACGCAACAAACCCTAGGATTTGTTCATTTACCACGTCAGGCTTGAGTTATGACAGCATCGATAAGACTATTACGCAGTGGAAACTGCACGCTGCTTGTTATTTGCATCTGCTGTAAACAAGGGGCCTGCCTGCCGTTGTTAATTCTGCGAAGTTCGGGTTGCAGAGCAGTGGGGCAAAGCTGAGTACTGATATGTGGTATTTTGCTATACGGCGTGTAATGCCACAGGCTGGATACAAACGGTCGGGCGCGTGTTGTCTTGCACCTGGACGGCGAGGAGGCGTCTGACTTCCTGAACTTCGTGTTGAAGGCAAGGTTTGGGTCGGATGGTGGGTTCTCTGCAATGTCTCCTGCAGCAGATGATCTCGAAGCCGCTGGGCGTAACATTCTAAGTACACGTCGTACATAACGCCTGCTTAGCGGTAGCTAGGGCTTAGGTTTGCTGGATGCCGGTCGTCAACAGCGACCCAAGTTTGGTGGAAATTTTTTTTATCGTTAGCCTCGGATTCAATATCGTTATACTCCCTCCTGGTCGTCTGGTTTGCCACTAGTCTCTTGCTCCCAGAGTTCCGACCCCACCACCCAGCCTCATCTTCATCACCAACCCTGACCCACATCCTATTCCCAAGCCCATGCCTCGTTGTTAATTTTGTACTGCACCCCTGCCTGTACGGCTCCAGGATGACGCAACCAACACGTGGTACGACAACAATGGCACCAACTTCAAGGTGGCGCTTCGACCCGATGCCACCCCGGCTGCAGCTCGTGTGGACCAGCTGCCAAAGGACCTTTGCGACAAGTGGGCCTGGGTGCGGTGGGACCATGCGGGACGCCCTGAACGCGCCGGTGCTGCAGCGGCTAACGAATACGACAGGGGCGTGGCGGAGATGCGGGAGTTGCTGGCGAGGGGACGTACGCTGGACGAGCTATGGCGTGTGGCCGAGTAAGCTAACATAAGATTTGGGTCCCGCGCTTTAACGATGGCGGGGCCGTACAGTGGGGGGTCGCACTAAAGAGATTGGGGCGGAAGCCACAGATAATAATTTTATACACGCGAACGACCCAAATGGGTTCCTTCTCAAAAGCTATGCACTCATGCACTCTTTTCGAAACAGGGGTAACATTGTCACGGGGGCGATGGGGGGTTGTGGCGCAAGGTGATGGCAGCAGGAGGAGCGCCGGACGCCGACATGGGGTGTCGATATGTAGGATGCAGGATGCAGCTGGTTGGCGATTGTTTCAACCTTGTTAACGATTTCCATTTCAGCTCTTGGCCTAAGAGGGTCGACCCAAATCGCTGCGTACCTGAGTATACGCGATGGGGTTTACTGAAAAGCACGGACGGTCATGAAACAAAAGCGCGATACTTTTTCTTTCAAAGGGGACAGTGACTGCTTGAAGGGCTAGTGGGGTGGCTAGAGCAACGGGAAGGTTCCGATGTGCCTTGGTTCCGATAAGCGCACGGACAGGTTACGTCAGGCGGCAATGTGTAAGGTGTGGGGTGTGGGAGCGGACAAGGTAATGGCAATTTATGTCTGTTCTGTTGTTGACCAGGTCGCTGGCCCGTATGGAATGGCTGAGATGCGCATAACGCGGCCGGAGACTAGGGAACAACAACGGGGTGGCCCAGGGGAGCTTATTAGGATGCACATTTCCGCATTACTTCACCACTTGCCACTCTAACGCGTAGGGCCTGCCTGGCCTGCCTCTAGGCAAATTCCAGCCAATGTGCACGCACGGACGCGCGCATGCATGCACATGTTCACAGCACATATCTACACGCAGGCTTTAATAACCACTTATGCGCGTATCTTCGCCTGCTGATGCATGCATCCGTCCATTCATCCATCCACGCAGGGGCAAATGGAAGTACTCGGACTACCGGAAGAAGGTCATCATTCCTGCGCTGGGAGACGCCACTGCACCGGCTGCTGCTGCGCCGCCGCCGCCACCACCACAGCAGCAGCAGCAGAAGCCAGCGAATGGCAACGGCAACGGCGTGGCGGCGCTGCCCCGCATCCCCGATGACCTGTTGGGGGTGCAGGCCTATGTGCTGTGGGAACGTGCGGGCAAGCCGGACGGAGCAGACTTCTCCGGGGAGGCGCGCAGGTGGGGGTGGTTGGGGTGGCGTTGGTCTGAGCCTGGGGCTTCGGTGCCCCATTGCACCAGCCGAATGCTTCATGTAGAACATCCCCTCCACGTTCACACGCACGACGAAAGTTGCCAAGCAACATGTACTGATCCGCGAGTTAATAGTTTTGGGCGGGTAATAGAGGGCGCGGTAAGACCAGGGTGTATGTATGGCTGCTGTGTTGCGCTGGGAATGGAATAGTTTGGTGTGTATGCGCGCAGCGGGCGAGGGGTCCGCTTGCAAGGCAGAGGCTGTTTGGGGTACAAGGGTACAGGACAAGGGCAAAAGCCGGTCAGGGTATGGGCAAGGAGCCACATCCTCGGTGGTGTGCCTGTGGGCCAATCGTTATGAAATATTCCCTCGTCGTCGGGATGCACGCCACCACGTCTCTGCTCCCTTGGTATATCGCTCTCAGCATAAGTCCTGTCCTCCTCCTTCCGCATCCTTATCCACACGTCTACATCCACGCTGCGGCTTTTGATGTATTCGACGTTGTCCCCCCTATGCAGGGTCATAACGGAACAGCTGCAGTCGGGCGCGACCCTGGAGGAGGTGGCTGGTCGAATGAATTACACGCTGAAATCGGCAACCGGCAGCGCGGCAGCCAGCGTCAGCTCCGCGTCGTCTACACCCACCTCCTCGATGGACGGTGGCGGTGGCGGTGCACCACCGGCAACCCCGTCGCGGCCCGCCGTGGGCCCGGCGCAGGTGGGCGCGCCGCTGGGGACACCCAAGCGCAACCCGCTGGACATGATTAAGGTGCGTGTGTGGTGCTGGTGGTTTGTGAGGTGGTGTGGGTTGGGCTGGGCTGTGGAAGGAACTGCATTGGAAGGGAGCACCTTGAAGACGGTGGTCCGTCAGGAGCATTGTCAACTTCTTAAGGCGTTAACATGGTTGGTTAGGAGGTGGACTCGGGAGGGAGGAACGCAGTCGGCTGGTTGGGTGGGTGTGGTATGATATCAAGTATAATATTTGTTTTATTTGAGAAGGGGGGGGGAATTCACGTGTGTACCGTAGCCTGCGGGTGGTGTGTTCTGTTGGCGAACTGAGCCTCGCAGTGGAAGCGCTGAGGAGGGCACACACAGACCACTGGACAGTAGAAAGGTTGTCGTCCAGCCAGCAATTAAGCTGTCTGCGGCATCTTAGAAGTGCGCCCTGAACTGCGCCTATCCCGATGCCATACTTCTATTTCCTTTACATTCCCTTTCCGGGTGCAGCGCTCCGCCCCCGCGCCGGTGTTGTCCGCGGAGCGCCATGTGGTGGAGCGGCCTCTGGACTTCCTGGTGCAGCGCTTCGCTGTGGACCCCAGCACCCGCTGGCGCAGGACCTACCCCCTGGGCTCCAAGGCGGAGCTGCTGGTGGTGGTGCGGCAGGTGGGTGGGTGGGCGGGTGGATGCGGCTGTTGGGTCGTGTTGGGTCGGTCCCGGGATGGGTGGTGGCTGACGGGGGCCGCCATGACATGGGTTGGTAGCCAGGTGGGTAGCCGTGGATACTGCGCCTGGCTGAGCCTTGCCTGTGTTGCGTTGGGGGTATGGTCAGGGAGCTACAAGTTGGGTCGCGGAGTCGTGGTTGTTTACTGCTTAGGCTGTGAGTTGGGTGGCGGTTTTGGGTTGGTGAATAATATATACCTGGACCCGCCGCATAACGCCATCCTTCCTTCATTATTCCCATGTCCCATTGCCGGTGCGAACGTTTTTCGGTTCCCTCGTCTCGTTCTCTGTGCTCAGGAGAACGAGCAGTCCCCAGTTCGAGTCGACTTGGTGACGGACACGGCCTCCAATGTGGTGCTTCATTGGGGTGTGTGTCCGCCAGGTGGGTGTTCTGTACAACGGGGGGAAGAAGAGAACAAAAGGAAATGCCTGATCCTTGGTTGTCGCCTAGCGATGAGCAAGTCGCAGCAAACTGGCGTTAGTCGTATTCTCCCACCCTGCCTGTTCCGCCCACTCCCCTCCTCCTTTCCCGTTGTCTGCGCGGGCTCCGGGCACCGGGCTGTTATTTGAACGACGCTCAGGAAAACGATTAAGCTGACTCTTAGCGCTATCCCATCCGACAGCATTACGCCTTTCACCCTCGTATTAATTGCATATGTCTGTCTGTTTGTGTGTGTGTGTTCGTTCGGTATGTGCTGTGGTGGTCCTGCGTTGCTTTGCAACGCTGTCTTCTGTGGTGATTTGCTGTTTGGGTGGTACATGGCAGGTTCTCGCGAGTGGACTACGCCCGACGACTCGCTTCACCCCGAGGGCAGTGTGGTGATGCACAAGGCGGTGGAGACGCCCTTCCTCAACTGCGATGACGACGAGTGCGATGTGGAGATCAGCGGTGCCAAGGTGCCCCTGCAGCGCATCACCATCAACCTGCGGCCAGGTACCCGGGGACGGGTGGTGGGGGTGGGGTTGGCGTTGGGGGCCTGGGAGATGTGATGGGGGTGGGGGGCCTGGGGGATGTGATGGGGGTGGGGGGCATGGCAGCGGAGGTAGTGACGGTGGTGGGGGTGAAAGGAAGGAAGGATGACAGCGACATGGACACCCAATGGAGGAGAGGGTTGGGCTGGGGGAGGAGGAGGGGAGACGTGCTAGGTCAGGAATAGGAGAGGGGCGGGAATGGAGTGGGTTTAACTTTGGATATGCATCTCGGCTTGTCCACCCACCCATCTGGCCCACGTACCAGCTGCGTACTTACTCACGTTGTATGTATTTTTATGCTGTATGTTTTATCTGGCTCTCCCGCATCCCACCCCACTCCACAAACCCCCTGTCCACAGACCACCACGTGGGTGCAGTCACGTTCGTGCTCCGCTCGTCGGACAGCACCATGTGGTACAAGGACGCGGGGGGCAACTTTGTGGTGCCGCTGCCGTCAAAGTGAGTACTTTGCTGAGGGCCGGGGGGAGGACGAGGAGGGGCGGGGGGGGGGAAAGGAGGGGCGGGAGGGAAGAGGATTGCATGGGCGCAAAGAGTTGGGATGGGCCTTTATGGGGAGCATGGCCCTTGTGCTGATGGTTGATGGGGCAGGCAGCGAGAAGTTCTGGAGTGTGTGGGTTAGGACTTCTCCCTTGGGGCAGGAGAGTTGAGAGACGAGGAGCAAGGTTGGGGCTGCATGCGCGTCTGTGACGACGACCCAGTTTCACGGCCTTCAGTACTACGGTCCCTTGTCACCACTACAACAACCGTCCGTGCTCAATACCACCACCGCTTGAGTCTCAGTTCTCATCACCACCGTCTTTCCTCTTCTCCCCTCCCCCTCCGCCGCACCTGTTTTTCCTTTTAACTTTTGCATGTAGTTCCCCCTGCCCCATCGGCAGCTACGTTTTTTGCTTCCTGCATATAATCCCCCCCCCATTTCCAAATAGGAACTCTAGAAGATTTGGTACTTTTAAGTTCGGCGGTTGAGTCCTTTGGGGCCTTCTGCGTTTTGTATTCCCCTCAAAACGTACGCACCCCCTGCCCCCGATTTCTCCAGGGATGAGCCGGTGGAGGCCCAGGCCCCCGATGTGGCCAAGGACGAGCTCAGTCGCTCGATTGTTGAGGCGGAGGTTAACAGCAGCCAGTGGACACTCATGCACCGGTACGTGATGGGGGCGGGCGGGTGGGGTGGGGGGAATGTACACGAGGGATTGAACAGGTGGAGGTGAAGGCGTTCAGGGGAAAGAGGAGGAACTGACCGACCGGGCCTGTGCCTGGGGTTTGGGGAAAGTTGAGTTTTTTGTCCCACCTGACGAAATGTTAATAATGGTTTTGATGACCGTGGAGGATAAAGGGTTTTAGGGTTTTAGGCTTTTTTGCGATAGGGGTGGGGGGCCTGCCCTTGGTTACAGAGTCCTCTTTTTTCTGTGTCGCGGCATCGGGGTTTGGTTTTCCTGTCCCCCATTCCCATTGCCGCGCGCATCTACCAGCTGTAATCCATTCCCACGACATTTACCGCCCGGACCCGTCACCAGCATACCTCCCAGCATCATGATCTTACTCCTCACGCTTTTCTTTGGTTGATTGACCTGGCCTGCCTTTCCACCACCGACCCCAGCTTCAACAAGGCCGCTGACCTGATTTACGAGGTCCTCAACGGCTACTACGAAATCGACGTGGCAGCCGCCATGTCCCGCATCTTCGTCTGGCTGCGCTTCTCCGCCACCCGCCACCTCACCTGGCAGCGCAACTACAACACGCAGCCGCGCATCTTGTCCGCGGCGCAGGAGCGGCTTACGAACGCCATCTCCAACGCGCATGGCCGCACGTCAGGTGGGTAAATTGAGGGAGGGTGGGAGTGGGGGGTGCTTCGTGGGGCTAGGAATGTTGAGTGGTGGAACGTTGGAAGCCTGCAATAGCAGGCAGGCGTATGTCAGGTGGGAGCGGCGGGTGCGATGGGAATTGTATGGCCTTTCCAATTTGCGCTTGTCCTTATATTCATGTATGTATTCTCCTACTCCGCATTCTTTCGCCGTTGTCCTCCTGTTTGTTTCTTGGCTGCGCCATTTCCTGGCTGCGCCTTACTTCTGTGAGCACCGCCCGTCGCTTCCTGGGATGCATGCAGGTGAGGCCCAGGAGTGGGTTCGCGCCATGTTGACGACGGTGGGACGCGGCGGCGACGGCCAAAAGATTCGCGACGAGATCCTGCACATCATGCACCGCAACCACATTCCCGAGCGCAAGGGCCTGTGGATGGAGGAGTGGCACCAGAAGCTGCACAACAACACCACACCCGACGATGTGCACATCTGCGAAGCCTACCTGGCCTTCCTGGAGAGCGGCGGCAACCTGGGAGCCTATTGGCGTGTGCTGTCGGATGCCGGTACGCCGTCGCCGCTCGCTGTCGTTGCGACGGTTGGTGGTTGCTGTTGGCGTCGAGGGAGGTCTAGGAAGAGCTGGATATGGGATTGGAAATTAAATGTTGCGCGCTGAAGTGCTCTCGGACTTCATCACCATGTATGTAGTAGTGTATCGTCCGGCTGTGTGGCTGCTTACTGAAGGTTCTCCTTTAGGGGAAGAACTATTATGGGGTTCCCCTTTAGTTTCCCTTTGTTAGAACGTCCCTAGTTACTGGCAAGAATTGAAGATGCGTTCAAAGGCAACGAGTCAATTGAAACAGTAAAGTACTAATCGGCAATGCCGGCAATGCCGGAGCAGGTAAAACAACTGTTGCCCCTCAGTATGTTACAGGCCAGTCAGCATCAGTTTTATGTTTAGTTTCCCTTAAGTTGACCCGCCGCTGCTTTCCCGTAGGTATCACCCGTCAGCGTCTG
Organism: Volvox carteri f. nagariensis; assembly: GCF_000143455.1. Taxonomy (NCBI): domain Eukaryota; kingdom Viridiplantae; phylum Chlorophyta; class Chlorophyceae; order Chlamydomonadales; family Volvocaceae; genus Volvox; species Volvox carteri. The sequence goes on along the minus strand of NW_003307584.1, from coordinate 483,477 downwards.
GAGTCGTTCGACCGGGCCATCACGCTGGAGCCCGAGTACTACGGCGACAAACGGGACGCGCTGATCCGGGACTTCCGCAACTACCTGGGCATCCTGAAGGCCGTGCACTCGGGGGCGGATCTCTCCGCGTCGGCCAGCGCAGCTGGGAACAGGTAGGAAAGCAGCAGCTGTGCAGCATGGCGCGGGAGGAAGGCGGGATATTCTTTTGCGTCCCTTCTGCCGCGAGATTTTATATTTTATACAATATAAAATATATATTATATAATATATAATGCCGGGAACGGGGAAGCAGCACGAGCAACGTCTTGGAGAATTGTTATCGTCCGAAGCAGTCTGGCGCGTCTGGCATATGGCGTACTGCTTTTAACTTCGAGCCGCCCCTCATCGGATCATTGTCTTGCCGTCTTTGCCCTTCTTTCCGCCCCAAATCCCCCGCCTTCCGTTCGCCACCCCCTTTCACATTTAAAAAAACAATGCCATTGCAAAATGATGGCATGAGAAAATTCGTAATCCCTCGGTTTGCAGGATTCCTGCCGGTGCACGCGGCTGGTTGGCTTACGTGTTGTCCCACGTGGGCGACAGCCAGATCCTGCCATTGCTGGAGGCGTGTGTGGAGGCCCGCACGGAACTGGCGCCTGCGCTGACGGGTAACAGAGAGCTGCTGTACCTGGACCTGGCGCTGGAGGACCAAGTGCGACAGGCCGCCGAGAGGGGCGTGGGCTCGGCGGGTACGTTGTTAATGTTTGTGTGCATGTGCTCCTTGTGTGTCCCTTGTGCAAAAATTGTTGCGTTGACGTTATTTTTATTTTGTCACTTTCGCTCGTTTTGTGGGTGCGGGCCGCGGATTTGGCTGGGCGGCGGCCTGATGCAGTGAGTTCTTTGAAAACGTGTTGGAGTTTTGCCGTGCCGGTGGCCCAAACATGCATATATGCCCTTTTCCCGTCCCCGCACCGCGGCCCGGCTGCGCGCTGCAGGTTTCGGCGCCGCCGCCTTTATGCGACCGCTTCTGCAGAACTTGTGCCTAAGCCTTGGCAACAACGAGGAGATTTGCTATTGCTTGAAGGTACGCGTTGTGTGAGGTGCCGCGCGCGTGCCTCGTTGATGCTGGAGTACTTTTGCACCGCTGCATGACACCCGCCAGCAAAGCATTGCTCCCCTCGAACATTTCGCTGAGGGTCGACGAAGCTAGATGTCATGCCGCCCGACGTGCCGCTTCCTCCTGACACAAGCCTTGTTCGGATAGTCGGATAATATTTCCTATGGCCGTTACCACGTATTCAACCCCAACGGCGCATCCTTTCCCTTTTTCCTGGATTTTTGGCCCGGATAGGCCTGGAACGAGCTGCCCAGCAGTGTCCGCAACGGCGGGCGGCCTAGCAAGGAGGAGGCGCTTCTGGCGGTGTCTGTGGTCAACCGCATCCGGAGGGCGCTGGCGGAGGTGGGGAAGGGGGAAGAAGAGGAATTGTGATCCATGCGCGGCAGTGTTGTATGTGGGAGGTAAAGGGAACCTGTGGGCTCGGTGGAGTAAGAGAAGGGGGGGGCAAAGGGGCGCCTGTGATATATGTGGCTGAATTGAGGGGTAGGGTATCGAAGGATAAAAAGAGAGACAGGGAGGCCTCTGGGTTACGTGGCTAGCGAAATCCCGCCTCTATCCTATCTACAGGCGCCCCACCACCCCTAGAATGCGTTGCGTTCCAGTGTGGGAAAGCCACCCTTTCCACCTCCACCCGCCTGAGCACCTAAGACTTGTTTTGCCTTGTTTTGCCTTGTTTTGTTTTGCTTTGTTTTGTTTTGTTTTGCCTTGTTTTTTGTTTTGTTTTGTTTTGCCTTGTTTTTTGTTTTGTTTTGTTTTGTTTTGCCTTGTTTTGGTTTGTTTGTTGATTTGATTCACAACAACACCTTCCTTGTTTCACAACGCCGGTGGTTATCCTGCTGAGTTCTCATATGAGAACATGTCTCTTCTGATTGCGAACCTGGGGTGGTGCACGTGCTGTTGTGCAACAGATTTCTGACCGCACGGTGAACCGAATCGGCGACATCTCCAAGGCGTACGGTAGGGCGTTTGGCGTGGAGCGCTGGGCTTACGAGCTGTTCGCTGAGGAGGTCATCCGCGGTGGCGCCGCCTTCGCCGTGTCGCTGGTCATCACCGCCATTGAGCCCATGCTGCGCAACGCGGCAGCGCTGGGTGCATGGCAGGTGGGTGGGTAGGTGGGTGAGGGCGTGTATGCGCACAGGTATGTGCTTCCGTTGCTTACTCCTTTTTTCGGTGTGTTCATGTGACTCTACTGCTCTTCCACGGCTTCGGCCTGCCATGCCCTTTCCGTGGCCCCCCTCCCGTGTCCTTAGCTGCTCACTCCCAATCGGTGTCCCCATTGATAGAACCTTCTAGAACCTACTCTAGGGACCGACTGCCCTCCGCCAGTGGACGGTGTTCGACCCTGGGTGGACTCCGTTACCACGTCCATCCAATCCGCCGCGCATTTCCGTTTCCCTCCATCTGTCCGCTGTCCTCAATCTTCTTCTGCTCCGACCCGCTCCTGTCTGTCCTAGCCCTCCTGTATCCGTCTATCCCTGGTATCTGCTTCTATCGTCAGTGGTTCGCCGTACCCCCCCCTCCTGAACGATGCAGGTGATCAGCCCCGTGGAGGGGACCGGCATTGTGGAGGTGATCACGGGGCTCCACGAGGTGCAGGACAAGACGTACGAACAGCCAACCGTACTTATTGCAGAGCAGGTACGGCGTACGGTGCAGCGTGGAGGTAGTGTTCGGGTTAATAAAGGATGTCAACTATTGTGCCTTGTGTCGAGTTGGGCGTTGTGTTCTTTTCCAGGGTACATCCGATGGTGTTGTTGTCGCGGTATGGGCGAAGTGAAAAATGCTTCCCAATTTACCTGCGTGTGAGTGTGTGTGTGTGTGTCTCCTGGCGTGAATGTCGGTATGCATGAACTTGGGAGGAGGAGAAGGGAGTGTCCTTGTGCTTTGAAAATCGGCACGGTTTCCAATGCCATGTCCCGCAATCCCCTCCATCTCCACCTCCATCTCCCCCTGGCAGGTGACCGGCGAGGAGGAAATCCCCGAGGGCGCCGTGGCGGTAATCACGCCGGACGCCCCCGACGTGCTGTCCCACGTGTCGGTCCGTGCTCGCAACATGCGAGTGCTGTTCGCCACCTGCCATGATGAAGGCCCGCTGAAACAGCTGCGAGAGGTGCGGAAAGAGGAGAGGGGCCCGGGGCCGGAAGGGGGCAAAAACAGGAGGTGTGTCTTGGCCGCTGCCCGCTGCCCGCTGCTGCTTGCTACCTGGACCCTGGCCGAGAATGGTGATGAGGATCTATTATATATTTACATCACATGTTTTTATTAACTTTTGCATTACTATTGAAGGCAAACTCCTGTGCATGATATATATTATATTAATTTTTTTATATTTTGTGTTTATATTTATGTTTACTTCCGTGTGTCCTTTCCTTTCCATACAGGCACGTGGCAAGTGGCTGCACCTGACGCCCTCCGCCAGCGGGGCGGTCACTTGGTCGGAGACCTCACCGCCACGCCAGGAGGACGGCGCAGCGGCACACTCGGCAGTGGCGAAGCCCACCAAGGGTGAGTATCGCTTTAGGTCTCCCGCTAGACATCATAGGTTTAGGCTCTTGCGAGGCGGGGTGAGTATGGCCAGGCATGGAGAGGGGGTCGGTAGTATGTATAGGTCCCGACATTTCCGAGCCATGATGCTTTTTGAACTGCTTGACGGGGCTGATCCATTCGATGTTGGGCAATGGGCTGGAAGTTGCTGAAGAGTTCATGTGCGGCAGAGTGTTTGGAGAGTGTTTGGAATACCCACGGCAGCCGCGTGCACTGCCGGCGGCTTTTTCTCGAGTCGTCAATGCAATCAAGTCTACCACCGACAGCCTGAAGCTGCAGCCGCTGCTGCTGTCTTTGGGGACACATTGCCGTATACATCGCCGTATACATCGCCGTATACATCGCCGTGTACATCGCCGTGGCGACTGCCACTGCTGCCACCCCTCGCAGGTCTGAAGATTGAGGTCCCCACGTGGTGCGGGCGCTGGGTGGTAGGCATGGACGAGTACCGCGATGGCGTGGTGGGCGCTAAGTCCAAGAACCTGGCCAAGCTGCGTGGCCGGCTGCCGGCCAACATCAACCTGCCGGCGTCAGTAACGCTGCCCTTCGGCTGCTTCGAGCAGGTGGGTGTGCACGGCATGACATGGCATGATGGCATGAGCGTGCTTTACGTGCCACACTTATGCTGCTTGACATGCTGCTTGAACAAAAAAGTCGAAATTGAATATGCCTCGATGGGGGCTGTTGAAGAGAGATGTTGATCTAGCGTAGCGTTGAGGCGGTGCCCGTGCTCTCTGTGTGTATACAGTGTGATCTATGGGAAAGAAAGGAAGGCGAAAGAAAAAGGGGAGAGAGGCGAGCAGAGAGAGCCGTGGCGTCTTTAATCCTTGCTAGCGCCGCACCGCGCCATCAAGCAATCTTCTGTCAAGAACCCCACCCACTGAACCCCACCCAGCCACTCCAACCCAACCCATCCACTCTTTTACCCGCTCGCCACCAGCTACGCCATGTATAAAAATAAACAAATAAATACATATAATATATATTTATATACATGTAAAATACAATATCATAAACACCGGGCCGAAACAACGATCACCAATAATAACGAGGCGGCCTTCTACCGTTGTCCCTTCAATAGGTCCTGGAGCTGCCGGAGAACAAGCAGCTGAAGCAGGCCCTGGCCGGCATTGTGGCCCGCATCTCCGGCCGCCAGTCGTCCGCCGCCAGTGGCAATGTGGGAGGTCTTCTCTCTGGTCTGGGCTCCCTGGTGGGCTTGGGCGCTGGCGCCAAGGCTGATGCTGCACCCCACTCCAGCCCGAGCCGGGGTGCAGGGCAAAGCCCCGCCGAGCTGCTTGCGCAGTGTCGGGTGCTGGCGATGCAGGTGACGGTACCTCGTCAGGTGCGAGACGAGCTGGAGAAGGCCATGCGGGCGGCAGGTAAGAGAGGCGCCGCTGGGTGGGGTTGGGGTTGGGGTTGGGGCGGCGGCGGGGCTGGTGGGGAGGGTGGGCGTGGTTGAGGGGATCTGGAGCTGTGTGGGCGACTTAAGCTGCGGGAGGTCTGGATATACCATTGCGCTAAGAGTCATGTCCTTATTTATCTGCTATACTTCTGATAGTACTTCTGAAAAAAAGAAGTATAGCAGATAAATAAGTACTATTTAAGTACTTCCGCCCGCTTTTTTCCTTTCTTGGGCCTTGTCGTATCTGTGTCCTGACACCCCGTGGAAAAGGGAACTCATCAATGCATTGACGGTGTCTCCACTGCCAGGCATCCCGCCGCCCGAGAACGAGGAACGCTGGGCCCTGGCGCTTGACGCACTTCGGGGTGTGTGGGCTTCTAAGTACAACGACCGCGCCTACTACTCGCTGCGCAAGGCCGGACTGGACTTTGACTCCGTGCGCATGGCAGTGCTGGTGCAGCGCGTGGTGCCCGCACAGTACGCCTTTGTCATCCACACGCGCAACCCCTCCAACAACGACGAGCGGGAGGTGTTTTGCGAGCTGGTGAAAGGGTTAGGTGAGTACTTGTTTGTGTATGTATGTATGTATGTATGTATGTATGTATGTATGTATGTATGTATGTTTGTTTGTTTGTTTGTTTGTTTGTTTGTGTAGTAACAAGGGTAAAAAGAGAAGAGTGAAAAATGGTGAGCGTGTGTTGTGGCCTCTTCAGTGGGCGCGAGGGCAGGCGTCCGTGTATGTGCATGACCTGCTTAAAACTGAACATCCACACTTCGCCTTGCTTTCCGCTTGTCCTCCTCCAATTCAATACTCTATTTAACTTGCGTGTGCTACGTGCCGGCCGGTCTCCATCTCCAGAATCCCTCTATTTGTTTCTCCATTGCTCGTCAACCGCCCGCATGCACATGGTTTGCCACACGGCCGCACATCTGAATCCAAGCGCGGCACGCAGTGCGGTCCATTTTAACACATGTGCATGTGGCGAGCCCACCCCCCCGCCTGCCCCTAGCGCCACGCTATTTTCCCTTTTCCCCCCACGTCCTCCCCCACACATTGCCCCCTCCCCCCTCCCCCCTCCCCCCGCGCCCCTCAACCCACACACACCTCTCCTATCTTCAGGCGAGAGCCTAGTGAGCGGCATGGTTCCGGGTAGTGCGGTTGCGTTCACGGCGGTGAAGGACGAGCCGGGTCTGAAGTCGCCCGAGGTGCTGTGCTACGCGTCCAAGAGCGAGGCCATGTTTGTGCGCGACTCGCTCATCTTCCGCTCCGACTCCAACGGGGAGGACCTGGAGGGTTACGCAGGTGTGTGTGCGTGCGTCAGGGAGCGGGCCGGGTGATGGTGTGTGGGGTAACGATATCTCTGTGTATGTGTGCGTGTTACACTGGAGTTACACTGGAGTTGCGTTACTCTCCGGAGGTGTAACCTGGGGGGGCTCCATACATAGCTGGTGCCATGGGGCCTGGGTCCCAATAGCCAGTCTAGGGGCTAGGGCTGTCCAAATGTGTGTTAGGTGTGTAATGGTGGCTTTTGGGGTCGGCTCCATGATGAGAGGTTCGTCAGTGAGCAGGTTCAGTGTTTGTCCCATGGCATGGGGCATAACAACACGGTGCTGGGATGGAGAGTTTCAGGGTGGTCAAGTCCTGTCGTGTTGCCGGTTCGTGTGTGTGGAGATGTGGATGTGTGTGTGGAGATGTGTTCCATGCCAGGTAGTGCCACACACCAAGTGCGTTTCGTGCACTTCAGCTTAGCGCTGGAACGGTCCTTGCCGCGCAGGCGCTGGTCTGTACGACAGTATCACGATGGATCCTACCGTCCTGACCAAGGTTGATTACATGGAGGACCGCCTCGTGCAGGACCCGGGCTTCAGGTCGGTGCGGAGTTTGGGGTTTCTGGGGTTTGCAAGGGGAGCCCGGGTGGGGCTGCAGACGGATGGATGGGGGTTTACTCTGGATGCACCCCGAAAGCAAAGAGGACGACAGGAACGATTGCCCCCAATGCTCAAACGTCCGTTAAGCGGCTGCTTAACAGCTGCAGCACAATTGCACGATGACCATGGAAAACCTGGTGGCAGTGCTACCGTTTCCGCGGTTCCGAGTGAGCAGATCCCGCACCAGCCGCAAGGGTGACGCTACGATTGGTAAGGTGCTCTTCGACTGTAGATGTGCTTCTGGCTGCTCACCCGGCGTGGACCATTGCCCCATGGCCCCTGTTCTTTCATTGTTCTCCTCGAGTCCTTGGGAGGAAAGCGCCTCTTTCCGCCAGGGAAGGAGCCCGCACAGTAACCCCTACGGTGTTCCCGTCATGTCTGTGCCGCAGGAGGGATCTGATGTCCCGGATTTGCCGGCTGGGAGTGGACATAGAGAGGGCGCTGAGTAGCGCGCAGGTACGGCGGGTCGGGCGGGCGGGCGGGCGGGCCCGGGCCGTATCTGGCGGGTGTGTGTGTGTGCGTGTGTGTGCGTGTGTGTGTGCCAAGAGTGAGAGCTCTTTCAAGAAGATTGGCGGAATGGGTCTGACCATATGACTGGGCGCTTACGGACGGGCGATTCCCTGCTGAGCAATTTCCGCTCTGCGTCTCAGTACCTTGAGTACTTTTGGTCCTAAGTGTTGTGGGTAATTTAAACCACGACTTTGGGGGTCCTTATCAAAATCGGACAGTGGAGAGTGGAAAGCGCCCTGTGTGCGTGTGTGTGTATGTTTGTGACACAAGCAGTTGCTAAACAACCAGCTTTAAATCCTTTGTTGGTCATTCCAGGCGTGACATTTGATCCTTGGGGCCTATGGTACCACTTTCCCCCCCCCCTTGCACGCGTCTGCTGGTGTAGACGCGAATGCTAATGCTCGCACGCACACGTCCGGCCTGCTTGCCGACCACCTTTGGACAGTGTACTCGACAGTTTTGGATCAAAGCACGTGACATTCAAATCCCTCCTCTCTTGCTGCTGCTTCCGCCGCCGCATTTGCCGGTGCAATTGACGGTGCCGGGGGTGGTGCTACTTGACTTGCCGCGCGCAGGATGTGGAGGGAGTGGTGGCTCCGGACGGCTCCATCACGGTGGTACAGACTCGGCCGCAGGTCTAGAGGACGTCATGGGGTATCCAAGTCGAGTTATGGGGAGACCAAGTCGGCGGGTAGATGGCCGGCGTCGAGTGCGGGAAGGGTAGACGGCCGGCTGCCCGTGTCCTCGAAGGAAGGCCATCATCAAGAGGGAGCTGCAATGGCCGGCGTCATAAGCAGAGGCTTAAAATGGTTGTGTGCTGGTTAGGTGGGTCCAAGAGGTCCATATCGCAAAAAAGGGTGTCAATGCGCGGTTGTTGTGTAGTCCTTACCGCTGTCCTATTTTATTTGCTTGAGGTAGAGAAAAGTCCTTGTCTGCTCTTGTGTGTGTGTATATGTATATGTGTGACGGCGACAACAGATAATATTTAGGAAAAATGCTTTCATGCGTTTGTTTCCCTTCGTGTTTGTGTATGTGTGTTATCGTATGCTTATCATCGTTTTTTTAGTCGTTATTACTTTTCGGGGAAAGATCTTCATGGAGAAATTAAAGACCTGAAGGGTTTAGCGCCTCTCTTCAGGCGGCCCAGCGGGGCTAGCGTCGGGTCGGGTTCGGCGTATGGCGTACCACGGAGCGGCTTGGTGTGGCTTGGCCTGGCCTTAGAAACCAGGCTGTCGACATCAGCTTGCGAGTTAAGCGAATTGCGCATTGAAAGTGCAAACGAGCAGAAGAGTCTAAAGAGCAGAAAGCGCAGAGCAGGGCAGTATGTCGTGCAGATTGAAGTACTGAATAACCAATGCCAATAATTTACGCATTGCGGAGCAGCAACCTGTGCAGCCTCGGCCGCGCACGTGTGTGGCGACGGCGGCTGCGCGGTGGCCGCTTACCTATTATTGAGTAGCATCACTGCAGGGAAGGCTGCTGAGGGCATGTGCGTGCTTGTGTGTTTTGCAGATATCCGATGTGCGGGTTTCCTCCGCGGTATAACTCGGTTTCCTCACGTGTTTGCTGCTTTTGTGCTTTCCGTTACGCCTAAAAGTATAGCCCCGTTGTTTCGCACGGGTCTGTGCGGATGCGTGAGTGGCGTCTACTTCGAGCATCCTCTTTCAGGTCCCGCCGTGCTTCCACTAAATCGAGTTCAAGAAGGCAGTCAAAATCTTCTGCGTGGATCAGGAACAATGCTGTGATGACGTGTTGCCGTGGCCGCATACAGCGTGGTGTGGTGGATACACTGAGGGAAGAGGGGAGGGCGGGTGTGTGTGTGGCAGCAGACCCACAAGTAGGGCCACCGCCTGACAAGAAGGCTGCGGGGAAAGCGGGAAGGCGTGGGAGCGTTTGGCGTGGGAGCGGAGGGCCTAGCTGCTGAACAGTTCGTCTCTGTGCGCCGTAATACCGTGACGCCGCCGGCCTTGAATATCATCCTCTCCACATTACAACTTTTATTGCCTGTTGTTGTGCGTGACTAAGCTTGTGTGTGGCTGAGGCTGAGCGCGGGGAGAAGAATCTTGTGTCGTTTCTGTTCAGTGTTCATGTGCCTGTGTCTACCTTCGCCGCATATTGTGCGCGTATCAAGGTAAAAGGCATAGTGGCACAGTGTGTCAGTGTGCACTTGTACCGTACAGTCCGCTTGGGCTTCCTCTGCATGGGCATACATCCCGCTGGACATCCGCATCCGACCTCGAAATGTGGCAGCGGTACTGGGCTCCGTTGGATATTAAGAAGTCCCAGGACGGCGTCCGGCTTACATGCTAAGCGGCTGTGTGTGTGAGGAGGGGGGTTCGGCGCGTCGATCTGTAGCACGCCCGTTGGTGGGGAGTGGTTGGCCGCCGCGTGGAGAAGTGATACCGCGCCGCCGTCGCCGTCGCCGCCGCCGCCGCCGCGCTGCACCGGTCTGATGCCATTCAGCTGCATTCGTATATGTGTGCTTGTGCACTCTGCACACCTGGCGTAGCAACCAACGCACGCAAGAGAGCGCTCTTATTCTTTCCTTGCCTCGTAATTTCTCATTTCACCGGGAGGACGTAGTGGACTTGCAGGGCTTCATTTCTCGAATATAGTGAGAAAACCCCGAGATGAACCCTGTTCAGCTGCACGTTTGATGTTTCCAGCATTGGATGCCACACGTGGATTGATCTGTGTGGGATTGTCAGTGTATTGCATATTCTCCGCTGATATAGTTTCACTGCACGACGTGTTCTGTCAGTCTGTCTCTTCAACCGAATCCCGGTCGCCGTCACCAACAAAGTGAACGTAGTTCACGGCGAATGGTTTGTAAACACGGTTGCTTTGTAAAAGTATATGCCTCCTGCTTTGAAGGCTTCTCCGGGAGCATATGCGTGCAAATCATATTTATCGGCACGTGCTAGAGGCCCACTTCCTGTCTAAACAGTGCTTGTGCACACATGCACGTCCAGTGGTTTGTATTGTATTGTATTGTGGTTACAGTATTTCCGCCGCCGACGCGGCGGGTGCCCTCACGAGCCGTGAGGCTCCAGAGCACGCTGTTGACGCTCATCAAAAACCTCAGTAAGGAAAGTAGCGATTTTCCTCGGATTGGTATTAAGAAATACCTTGCGCATATCAGTATCTTCAACGTTAATCAGAAACCTATTACGCAACTCAGTATACGCCTCACACTCCATGAGCACATGGTATTCATCCTCAACCTTACCCGACGTACAGACCTGACACGTACGGCACTCTCTCGGCCTATGGTGTCCTTTGTTGACCTCCAAAGGCCAACAACAAAGACGGAATTTGGCAACCATACGCAAAC
>NW_003307584.1:440309-472612 GCF_000143455.1 Volvox carteri f. nagariensis | reverse complement strand
GATACCTGCAAAGCGAAACCCCTTTACCTTGGAACACACGCGGATCACCCCCTTGGCTGAACTGATCCCAGTCACTTAAAAGGAACGCAGATAACCTCTCCAGAACCTCACCCACTCGAATCAACTGAGACGAGTATACATCTACCTTCTGAGAAACGGAGTCACACGCCGGCCACTCATGGCCCAACCAACGCAAAATGATGAGCACTTTAGACGACCAGCAATCCACTTTGAGATCAGACAGAAGAGCCAGACGGAGATCATCTACTAACACGTCATGATAGACCGACCCACGGGACTTGACTATCTTATTCCAGAAACACAACGCAAGGCGTAACCAAAAGTACTGCAAAGGCAACTGAGACAGCTCCCTGTACAACAGCTTGTAAGGTACCTGCTTGAGCCCAGCACAACGTAAACAGAAGTCACGCTGGACCTGGACCATACCATCTTCCAAAGCCAAATCAAAATATGACTTACCAGCGGGTAAAACACCTTTACCTAGCCGCAGGACGGAGACAATCCTATCAGGACCCCAGACCTCAGCACCATAACAGAGAACCGAACGGACCTGGGTGTCGAACGCTTGAAGCCGAACGGCAGGAGCCCACACCCTGTTCTCATCCAACCGATTACTAAGACCGAACATAGCCCGTCGCCCTGCTTCCAAAAGTTCGGTTTGTGGGTTGACTTTCAACGGAAGTCAAACATTTTGTTTCACCTACCTTAGGCACCTTCAGAAATTTAGGAAAAGTGGAGTGCCGGCGACAAACCCTAAGCCCTGCTAAAAGCGGTGAGTATCTCTTGTATCATTTAGGAGTGCGGCTGACGGCCCTGAGGGCAGCTCCCCCGCCGTGGATGACGGTGCGATTGCTTTCTTCGCCGCATGGTCTCCTTCGAGATAGCGACCAGGGAGGCCTCGGCCAGGAAGAGCTTAATGACGGAAAGGGAGAGGGGACCATGCTGTATATTTAACTTCCCTTGATTGGCGGGACGGACAGGTTAGTCCGCACTGGATGCCCCATGGGTCACCCTCGCGATTTACCCCGACTGATGAAATACTTGTTAAATGATAACAGAAACCGTGTGGACACGCGAGACGCTTAGCTGTCCTGCGTTGCTGCTGGCCTTATCCTTGCTTTAACAACAAACCCTTGCTTTATAAAGGGAACTTTACGCAATTTATTTCATACTTGCTTCCCTGGTGAAGCTCTAGGCCAGAGTTATTTTTTTGCGGAATATATTCCGAATTCGGAATAAAAAAATGTTCGTGGTCCTGAAAGTTAAGAATAAATAATGTTCCGACCGTGCAAGTTCATTCCTCCAGCCAAAAATGGACTGTCCGTGCCAAAGCCGCTATAATCTCACAGGAGACATACATGTTAACCATATCATAGTACTTTAATGCCATGGATACTGCTAGGAAGCTCACGCCCGAAAGTCAACGAGGAATCGGACTGTTTCTGACCGGACCAAACGCTGCAAAACATTGACCCGAAGCTCCCAAAGCGTGTTAGGTCATTAAAGCAGATATAAAAAATCACTGAAGCCATTAGCGATGTTAATAAAGACGGTATAGAGGTCGTAGGGAATGTGGGCGCAATGCTGCAGCCAGCCGACGACAATGACGCCACTCCGGTTGTCAACAGCGAGAGGGCCAAACATCAATGTTCGTCATATGGAGACAATCGCGATGGTCCAGGAAACAGGCTGCGCTTGGTGGTTCCGGTCCATTGCTGCTATGCATCATTACTTTTGCAACCCGGAAAGTCGTGTAGTGTTATCTTTCAACATGATGCAAGACGAACGATGGTGAACGAACTCTATTCGATCAGTGTTTGAGAGATTGTGGTGTGCGCGTGTTGCGGCATTCCCCATGGCGTTTGCACGAAGTAAACTGTAACTCATCGGGGGAGTCTGGGGGGGGCGGAGCCCCCCCCCAGCGCCTTACAGATTCGGAATACTTTTATTCCCGCGACTAAAAACCAATTCCTCCGTTCGGACTGGAAAATTCACCGGCAAAATTGAAAAGAAAAACACTGCTCTAGGCCGCCTCCTCCATGAGCTAGACCTGTCGGGCCCCTCCCCCACCCCACACACATTATTTTGACCTGACCCAGATCGACCGGCCCGACTTTGCCGAGTATTTCTGTGGGAACAAGCTACTGCCGGGGGCTGAACCCGCAGCGCACTGCTACTGCGGCCACCAGTTCGGCTACTTCAGTGGGCAGCTGGGGGATGGAGCGGCCATGTACCTAGGGGAGGTGAGTGAGAGGATGTTAATGAATTCATTCCTGAACGCATATGCCGTATATGTCGTACGCTGTCGTACATTTGATGTCCAATGTACATTTGATATGTGCGGAGGGAGGGGAGAGGTGGTTGGAGATATGCATACCAAGCACTGGTGTAATACTCTTGTATGTGATGCCCTCCGTTTGCCGTACACGGCATTACCGGTGCCGTACAACTGCAGGTGGTGAATAGTCGTGGCGAGCGGTGGGAGCTGCAGTTCAAGGGCGCCGGGAAGACGCCGTACAGCCGACAGGTAGGGCAATTGTACGATGACTATGTGTTTTGTGGCACGCGTGGGCCTAGGGCACCGGCACGGGGCCGGCGGGCGCTGCCCCGCACGGATTCCCCATTGTTGATTGAAATCCACTTCTTTCCATGGGATGCCCCGTGCCTCAATGCCTCGCTTTGTCGGACTTTTTATTGTTTCCTCTAAACCTGGAGTCAGAGTCCATATCATGGTCAGAATCCGAAACTGGGGCTCTATCTCTTACCTAAGTATCTAATATCTATCTACGCCTCGCTGTGCATCTCACTTTGTGTCTCTTGCTCTATCTTTTAGCAGAAACACTTTCAACCGTTGAGCTGGTTTCTACTCGTCGGCACCTTCAATGATGTCGTACCCCACATCTCCCTGGAAGCGGGAAGCCTTTCCGAAGAAAGCAACGGCCGTCAAAAAGCCTGAATGTCCTAACAAGATTCTGCATGCTTTCCGTTTCCGGATCTTCATAAGCTGGCCGGCCCCCTTCCTGCCCACCTTCCTGCCCCCCTTCCTGCCCAGGCCGATGGTCGCAAGGTTCTCCGTTCCTCCCTTCGAGAGTTCCTTTGTAGCGAGGCCATGTATCATCTGGTCCGTTGGGAGGGAACGGGAGGGAAGAGAGAGAGAGAGGGGGAGGGAAGGACGGGGGGAGAAAGGGAGAAGGGCTGTCCTTAACTCATATCGCATCTAGACCGGAAATTGCTGGTCACGTGTCTGGGTTGATGCTTTCCGTCATGTATTACCCGTGTTGGCTGTGGTTTTGTCCTCGTGTGGCTCAAGGTAACTGCTTCAACTTCAACGTGAAAAAATGATATGTGCATGAAAATTATGCTGTACGACTAGTCGTACAGTACACGACAGTACTGTCGTGTGGGCATCAAAAAACTAAACGCTGCTAACGACTTCCATGTTCGAATTTTGTTGAATTATTTTGTTCATCTCCATTTACCGGGCCGTAACCGACTGCAGGGAGTGCCAACCACACGGGCCGGCACGTGCGTTACGTCAGACACCCGAGTCGTGCGTGACGTGTTTTATGGCGGTAACGCCATTCTGGAGAAGGCAACGATCATCACACGTATCGCGCCAACCTTTTTGCGATTCGGGTCGTTCGAGATCTTCAAGCCCGTAGATGCCTTTACAGGTGGTATGCATAGTACGACACATGTACTGTCCAGTTTGGGACAATGTTATGTGCAGCATATGATATGGCTTAACGCGGTACACCTCACGAAACTGAACGAGAAGGCTTTTCTGCAAACATTCCGTTACACGCCATGCACATCACTGCCCACTGGGGCTGTAATATACACAAAGCAGGGATTAAGAAGCAAAGGAAACACCGAAAAGTAAGAGAGCTAACACGCACCAGAACTAAGCAACCTTGGCGGTCGTATATTTTATATTGCAGTAAATAGCCACTGTTTTCTTCGCCAGCTCAAAATATACCTATACCTTAACGTTATAGCAGGCTTTGCATGTGTCATGTACGCAAAATGCAATCGCACCAACGTTCCATGATATCTTTCTTGTTGCATGTTGGATGATCTCTGTTTTTGTTCTGCTCTACCGACATTTCGCGTGTAAGGAATTGGTTGTACTGTTTGCTACTATATAATATTATAATAGTTATATTTTAACATGTCCATTGGGTCGTGGCCTTGGCGTAAAGTCAAGGCCATGAGTTCGAATCATGCCGGGGAATGTTGCGTCTCCCTGTCACCCGAGCGGGGGCTGATGGATGGAAGTTTCGCATGATACCGTCGGTCCAGTTCTCCTGCGTCGATGGCGTGTCCGTTCTGAGCCTACAGTCGACAACGGCATCTCCCTGACGGGAGGTGGTCGTAGTTGATGATTAATCCGGGACCGCGTGAGGCAGTAACCTGAGCAGCGAAAACGGATAGCTGCGGGCGGCAGACGGATCGCATGCCTGAGTGGGCGGCTGGGCCACCCGACGGGTCCTCTGCGAGGCAACCAACTGTTTTGTGAAAATTCAACACCGACAAAACACCAACCCAACCCAACCCAACCCAACCCAACATAACGTAACATAACATAACATAACATTCTCTGATGCCATTCCATTTGCCTTATTTCATTTCCTTTAATTTTTCTTTTCTTTTAATTCCTTTCTGATCTTTTCTCTTTTCAACAATTCATTTCATACTTTGCCGGTGTCTCTGCCGCCGTTCTCAAGCTTGCCACTTCACCATACGTCTCTGAAAGGCTTCACCCAATTTAAAAACTAAATTACAAAGATACCTTTTATGGTCAAAACTTGCTTTAATTTTCACCACCACCGTCACCACTGTCCTTTCGTGACTGTCACGAAGCCAAGGGATGTCACATCCCTTGGCTCTGCCTCGCCTGCGGCTGACTAGAACTCATTAGTGCCAATGGGTAACGCTGACTTACTACAACACTCTTAACATGCTACATGTCGAACTTGTCGTGCACACACGGCGTACACGTACCGAACACCCATCGCCCTTCCTCCTTTCACCTTCCCTCTACACACCTATCTCAAACTCCAGGTCGTCGAGGCTCATCTGCGGGTCAGGAGGCGGGCATGCTGCCCACCTTGCTGCACCACACCATCCGTACATACTTCCCCGACATATGGGCCTCCCATCAGGATGACGTCATCTCCGACGCTACTCCAGCCCTGTCCTATCCACAACCGATTCAGCATTAGCTGTATTATGAAAAATACTAATACGTGATTTGATTTTTGCCCTTGTCAAAGATGTAATTAACATATTAGCTGAACCAGAAACCCGCCTTATGAAGCATTATGCACGATGCCAACGATGCCCCCACCGCCGTGGGTGTCTCCATCAGATTCCCCCCTCGTCCGCTCTTCGCTCACATCCGTCCCTACCACCCCCGTTCAACCCCCTCCCCCTGATCTGCCCTCGAACAGGTGACCCGCAGCACTGCCTCACTTGTCGCCGCCTGGCAGTGAGTGGGCTGGTGTCACGGGGTGCTCAACACTGACAACATGAGCGTGGTGGGAGTGACACTGGAT
Source organism: Volvox carteri f. nagariensis (assembly GCF_000143455.1). Lineage (NCBI taxonomy): Eukaryota > Viridiplantae > Chlorophyta > Chlorophyceae > Chlamydomonadales > Volvocaceae > Volvox > Volvox carteri. The sequence goes on along the minus strand of NW_003307584.1, from coordinate 467,033 downwards.
TACGGACCTTTCGGTGGGTTTAGGGGAGCTTGGAAGATCTGTGTGTGTTTGTATGTATGCACGCATGTATGGACGTATTTATATACTTGTGTATGTACGTATGTATGTATGTACGTATGTATGTATGTGTTGAGGGGCCCCGGACCCTGTGGACGGCTCGGAGGGATGTGGTGGTGGGGAGATGGGAATGGTACGACAGGGGGGTGGAATATGCCGGAAGGTGGTTGGGAGAGGGTCCGCCAGCCATGTCGACCTGCGCCACCTCGATCTTCTGAGTCACGTCTTCTTCCCGTTCCTTTCCTCTGTTTTTTATTCTATGTCTAGTACCTTCTTCTACTGCTAGTGCTACTGCTAGTGTTACTGCTACTGCTACTGCTACTGTTGGCCTCCTCGCGTATACTGCTGGCTCCCCCCACACACCGCCACCACCACCAGCACCTTTCTGTATTTTTTCATTCACACCTCCCTCCTCGCTTCAGGTTTCCTGGACCGCTACGACCCTGACCACATTTGCAACGGCTCCGACGACAGCGGCCGGTACGACTACAAGAGCCAGCCGGACATTTGCAGGTGGGAAGATAATGGAGGCTGGAGGGAGGGGGGAGGGAGGGGGGAGGGAGGAAGAGGGGGAAGGGAGGTGAGAGGGGGGAGGGAGGTAAGAGGGGGAAGGGAGGTAAGAGGGGGGAGGGAGGTAAGAGGGGGAGGGAGGTAAGAGGGGGAAGGGAGGTAAGAGGGGGGAGGGAGGTAAGAGGGGGGAAGGGAGGTAAGAGGGGGGAAGGGAGGTAAGAGGCACTAAACCATGTGGCAGAAGTACAATGTCCATGGAACGCTTTTTGCGAACAAGCTGGAGGGGCGCTATATAGATTGAGGAGGCGGGTGAAGTACTGGCGGGACCATCTACGACGGTGGTCTTGCCAGTGTGATAGCAGGGTCCACGTGTGGGCCGCGAGTAGCGGGAAAATGCCAGGTTGTCGAAATCTGCCGTGGAGGAGAAGATGCTAATTCATCGGGTTAAAGAGAGACATGGATCCCTTGCCTCTCCCACACCAACGTCCAACCCAATAATTGACACCATGGAACTAAGCTTACGATATATCACGAAAAATCCGTTGCGAACGGGAAACTCAAAAACGAAACACAAAAAATTAAAGGCACCAATTGCGTATCTCCGCAAACAAAACCTAATATTTTTCTGTCTTCCAAATTGCAGCGTTCTGTGCAGCGCATCGTGTTGTCCGGGGAGTCAACGCGTGGAAGGGCGAGGAAGGGAAAGGAAAACAAATCCCACCACGCCATCCCTGTTGGATATGCCGTGTGCTGTGTGTGAACATGCGCTTATGACCCTCGACGTAAGCGCTCGTGTTACACAACATTGTCACGCGACCTGCTCAGTTAGTGTATGATAGCTTTGTCGCAACGTACATCTCCACTGAACGAGGTTCATACACCATATTTCCTGAGAGGTTCGTACTGAGGCAACGTGGGCTCATCACCCACGTTCGGCTCGGGCGGTAGCACAGAAACTGCAGCTGCTGCTGCCGTACAGCTGCCGTACAGCTGCTACAGCGGAACTGGGCTTGCGACTTACAGAAGGCGGATCGTCGGGGCCGGACATAAAGCGAAGTGTTGATGGCCGGGGCATGACGTCCATGGTCGGATGTGAAGCCGCCGCCACCGCCGCCGGTTATAGGCACATCGGTTCGGGATGAGCATCACTCGGAACGGCCACTGCCACCGTCGCCGCCAGAGCGCTCTCTGCCCGGGCCGCCGCCGCCGCCGCCGCCGCCACGCCGCTATCCAACGAAACAGGCTCAGGGCCGCTGGGGCCGACGCCGGCGCCGCAGCCAATCCGCGTCGTTGCCAAACTTCGGGAGTTGGGGCTCATGTTGCCTTTATCTCCGTCCGCCTCCGTCGGCGTGGCGGGCGGATTCACACCTCCAGTACCGCCGCTGCTGTTGCTTACGGCGCGACATCAGGGTGTTGAGAGCGGCTGTTGTTGAGGGAGGAACTGTTGGCGGCGGCGTCAAGCGGTGTGGTCGGTTGGGCTCCACGAAGGCCGTTGACACCGCTGGTGGCCTTAAGGGGTGAGACCAGGTCGGGCAGACGGACGTTGCACCCGTCCAGGAGACCGCTCGCGTGCTCCACCTTCACGCCCTTTCCCTGGGTTTTAGGGGGGTTGAAAGGGAAAAAGGGTTCAATAGAAAAGGGGAGAAGGGAAAACGTCCTGCGACGGCGTAGACCGGCGAAACCACAAAAGCGATAGCGTTGCCACGACACATAGCTCCTAGACCCTCCAGAATACCGTAGGGGGAGGAATGTAGCCCGCGCGGCGCCTCCCCCTTACCGTCACTAAACCATGTATGTATGTATGTGTGTATGTATGTACGTGTATGCTGCCCTCCAGGAAAAAAGGAGGAGGTGGAAACCTGGGGCGTGTGGATATTCGTCTGTGCACACGACGACGAACTTGCAGAAAGAAGAGGAAGAAAAAAGAACATCTTAAAAATTTAATAATGATAAATCATATAGTAAATACATAGTTAATATGTAAAGTATTTAAAATAAATAATATTATTAAATTAACTGTGCGCCGTATCAGGGGTCGTATCAGCACATACCCCGACGCCGCTACACAGCCACAAATTCAAACCCGCCACATTCCAACCCAAACACACACGCCCACGTTTCTCTCCTCCCCCCCCTCCGCCGCCATCCCTTCTTTCTCCCTTACAGCGGCTACGTGACCCAAACAACACAAAGCCGACACTGCCAATGCCCGCCATCACTCCCCCCTCGCCATCCAATCCTTCCCCCGCCCGCATGCCCCTCTCGCCTTCGGCGGTTCCTCAGGGAATATCCGGTCCGACAGTTGCTCCAGAACCAGATATGCCATCGGAATCAAATTCGGACTACCCTTGAAGCGGTAAGTGCCGAGCCGAAACGCCAGGACGCGGACATCGTGTCTGGGGGCCTCTGGGGAACCGTCCTCATGTACCGCCACCGCCGCCACCGCCGCCGCCGCCGCCGCCGCGGACGCCGCGGCCGCGGACTGAATCTCCAGCTCCTGCTCTCGCTCTCTTTCGTTGGGAAGGGATAGCGGCATCAACGACGGCGGCTGCGGCGACGGTGACGGTGACGGCGCCAGGCTGATCCCGACGGCCGCAGCGGCGGTGTCGGCGGCGGCGCCAGCGTCGGAGAGACATCTGCCGCCAGGACGAGCCGCCCCGGAGCCGTCAGGTGAAGAGATGTTGGGGGCTGCTGTCACGTCAGCGGGGTCAGAAGCGACGACGGCGCCGTCAACGTCGGCGGCGGCGTCGCCCCTCTCCGTCGCCGTCGCCACGGTCACGGCGGCGCCGTTGAGTATCTCCGGCTCCTGTACCATCCGACACCTCCCAGGATTGCCGCGCGACGGCCCCGGCGGCGGCGGTGGACGTACGGCAGCGGAACCGGCGCCGTTGCTGCCACTGCTAGCCGCATCGGCGGCAGGTGCGCTCGCCGATGCAAACGCAGGCTCAATGCTTGTACGACTTGAGCCGGGGGCTGCCGTCACCGTTGCCGCTGCCGCCACCGCGCGCCATTTGTCCATGACCTTCAGCGCAAGGCCCTCCTGAGGTGGCGGTTGCAGTATGTGTGTATGTATGTATGTGCGTGAAGATGGGCCCGCCGAAGGGAAACAGAGGAACAGGAATTGATAAGTTACGGCGCAGGGAACGTGAAGAGGCTCTGTGGGTGGGTGGTAGGCAGAACGGGTGGGGCAGGAGTCAACAGGGTATACAAGCATACACACATACATACATACATACATACATACATACATACATACACAATTACAACCACACAAGGTGAGGCACTACAGGTAACGCGCTACCATTGCCCCCGGGAGATCCCGGGATCGAGACCTGTCAGGGTCGATATTCCTTCCGATGGTGGAAGGTAAAATGCCCCTAAGTAATGGACGGTGGTGACCTGGTATAAAGCTAACCTGCGAGCCGTCCAGGAATGGGGTTGGGCCGCTGACGACCCGGGCAGATTCCGTTGGATGCTGGTGGTGGGTGCGGAACCTGAGCGATCCACTGAGAAGTTGACTAGTGTGACTGGATGAGGGTGCCCCGAAATACCGGGTAAGGCAGGGTTTCGCCAGGTAGCGGCCGCAGGGTGAAGATATGCCCCCCTGTCCCACGCATCATACACAACACAACCTGGCCACACCCGTCATCACACCCAATCTCTTCTCCCCCCCACCCCCACCTCCACAACCACCATGCCCCCGTGCGCCGCGGCGTCCATGTACCTCGCCGCCTGGTTGACGGAGGCGCCGTGATAGTCTGAAGGGGGAACGAGTGGGGGGAGTGGGGGGAGAGAGGGTTTTAGGGGTTTAAGAGGAGGGAGAAAATCGTGTCGAGTGGTGGTGGGGTGATGGCGGAAAACACACACGTCAACGGGCAGGGTCTGCGGGGCGATGTGGGGTTCGGACGGGACAGTGCGACCCGCTTCTTAAGTGTGCGAGAGAGTCGCCGACAGACATGCTGGCAGAGCTGAGTGACAGAGTGACGGACAGACAGACAGACAAATAGACTGGCTGACTGAAAGATACAGACAGCGCGACAGAGTCATACAGACAGATTGACAGGCAGACAGATAGAATGACAGACAGATTGATAGCCAGCGGGACAGGCACAACACAGACAGACGTACATGTACGACCCTGGCAATCAGCCGGGCTTTGAGATGGGGGGGGGGTAAGGTGCCTGAGGTCAGACAGACGTACGTACAGTCACACGTACCCGCCCGCCCCACGTGGTCCGGGGTGATGGACCGAGGGCAGCCCTCACACAGCCCGATCTTCATTCTGAAGAGTACCTCGAACGCGGGGGGGAGGGGTGAGGGCGAGGGGGGAGGGGGAAGGGGGGAGGGAAGTGAGGGGCGGTGTATGGATGAAGGGGAAGATGGAGAAGTAAGGTGGCAGAGAGGTGGAGATCTAGAGCTCTCACATCACCACGATAAGCCGAGGTGAAGTTAAAAGCCCTTCGGGGTTGACCCCCCTCTCTTTCAAGAGAAAGAAAGGGGGGAAAGGAAACTGTGTGTTTGCGTGCTTGTGTGTGTATGTGCGTATGTATGTATGTAAGCGGCGCGGGAGGAACAGAGGACACCAACAGCAGCACCCGAAACTCCGAAACCCCAAATTACTGGCGGGAATCCCGTAAGGCGCTCCTGGCCCGCGTCAAGCCCGGATCTATAATATGTAATACAGACATACACACACACGAAAACACACATGTAGGAGTTTAAAGGAGGGAGACTGCTGTAGATAGTATAGTTGCAGTCAGCAGCCGACGAGAAGGGGCGAGGGACGGGAGAAGAAAGCGGTGCTAAAAACCTAAAACCCTAAAACCCACCGAGGTCCTCGGAACACAAGTCGTCCCCGTTCGTCGTACGTTTCCCGGCCCCAGTACTTTAGAGCCGCCTGGGGAGAGATCAACCCGAAGGACGGGGAACCAAGTTGGATGGTTCGGTTGGTTTGTTGGTGGTTGGTGGGAACGACAAAAACGACACGTGTGAGGAGCGGGGGGAAGCGGGCGGGACAGTGGTCCACCCGTTTTCACTGTAACCACAGAAGGACCGCCCCGTCTACCCAAAAAACACAAACCAAACCCCCACACCACCCTATTCCCCCCTCCAAACCCGCGCACCTCGGGCCACTTCACATAGAGCATCACGTCCTGGAGCAGCACAGCCCACTCCACTGCGGACTAAGAGGAATAGGGGGCCGGGGGAGAAGGGGGGGAAGGAGGGGGGAAGATAGGAGTCAGGAGAAAGTGTGTGTGTGTGTGTGTGTTTGGAGGAGCACGGGAACGGTGGGGATGTGTGCAAAATTATTAAAAAAAATCATAGATAGGGTGCAAACAGTGGCCCCCTCCTCTTTTCCAAAACCCGGAGATAAGGTGCAGAAGCTTCGTCTCCTGAGATTCGGGGACCCGGGAAGGGCAAAAATATTTTAAAACATTTGAAAACAATTCAAAATCAAAAATATCCCCAGGTATGATTCAGGATCCAGATTTTTCCCCTCCTGAGAACCCCCCGGGTCCCCCCTCCACCTTCCGCCCGCCAGTAACCCCACACCCCCGCTGCCCCCCTCTCCGCTACCCCCCCCCCCCAATATAAAAAACTAAAACCCCAAATAACCCCCCTTCCAAACCTACCTCCGGACATGCAAAAGCCACCATGTACTTGAGCTCACCGTCCTGACTTCTGCACATGTAACCGCCGCACACCACCCGCAGACAGGCACGAATACACGCCGTACACATGTCACTAACTCGTTGTACATCTTGCCGGTGCTTCCCGGCAAATTCCTTGGCCCCCTCCACAATAGCAAAGGCCATGGTGATGTACGGCATCGAGGTTGGATTCGGTGCAACGATGTCGGCGGGACCCAACGGAACCTTGAGGGTGCCTATAGGGGCAATAGGTAGGGTGTGTGTGTATGTATGTGTGTGTATGTGTGTATGTGTGTATGTGTGTGTATGTGTATGTGTGTGTATGTGTGTGTATGTGTGTGTATGTGTGTGTATGTGTGTGTGTGTATGTGTGTGTGTATGTGTGTGTATGTGTGTGTATGTGTATGTGTGTGTATGTGTGTGTATGTGTGTGTATGTGTGTGTGTGTGTATGTGTGTATGTGTGTGTATGTGTGTATGTGTGTGTATGTGTGTGTGTATGTGTATGTGTATGTGTGTGTATGTGTGTGTGTCGCACACACGAACACAAGGACAGCCGGGGGAGGGGGGAAGGAGGCACGGTCGAGGGGGAAAGCCGCGGGTTTAGATTTGAGCAAGATCATCCAGATGAAACTCCTGCCGGGTAAATGTGGAAATGCATCCCCGACGGCGTATTATGAATCTCCGATACTCACCGATCGTTACTACGCACTTTCCGCAGCCGTAATACAATAATACAACAATTTCAGGCAAGGTAGGGGTAGTTTTTAAACTTGCACGTTGTCTTCAAACACGGGGCACTGAATTAAGCGGTTTTTAAGGTTTAGGGTTTAGGGTTTTTCTCGCGCACAACGGTCATTTGCAACATATCCATATAACCCACTCGCACGCACAAAAATCCGTACCACCACACGTACCACAACCGTGCCACGTTTTGCACTCACGATTATCGTTATTACCACCGCATGAAGAGCACACACGTGCCGTACATACACACACACATACATACACACACACGCGCGCGCGTCTCCAGATTCTCCAGGCCGAAGCATCTACCCCCCGCGCGCTCGTCCAAGTCCCTCTCCATCCTCCCGCATTCGCCTTCTTTACTCTTAACGGTCACAACTGCTCACCAGGTGCCGCAAGGTACGGGTCGTCGCTGCAGCGCCACTCGTCCCTCAGAGCCAACTTGTTTCCAAATACCTTGGCCCGCCCCACCAAGGAGGGAGAGAGGATCTGGAAAACCCGAATGACCGCTACGATAGTACCGTTAGTACGGCGCATGGCAGCCTGCAGTACGCACCCATCCGTACATCCGTACATTCATAGAAACATAAGCTTCGACATTGAATCAGTCAATCCATCAATCAGGAGGAAGCAGGATAGCCGTGTGGGTGTGGGTGTGGGTGTGGGTGTGGGTGTGGGTGTGGGTGTGGGTGTGGGTGTGGGTGTGGGTGTGGGTGTGGGTGTGGGTGTGGGTGTGGGTGTGGGTGTGGGTGTGGGTGTGGGTGTGGGTGTGGGTGTAAGGAAAGCGACAACTAGCAGTGGGACAAGAGGTGGACCGCGGGGTTTAGGGTTTTATTTTTTGGTGTTCTAGGGTTTTAGGGTTTTATGGCTTTTTTTTTCATCCTTCGCCCCTTCGGGCTGAGCCGCGCCTGACGCACGACGAGAAGGACCACAAGACCACATACAGACATCCGTACATACACACATACATGCATACGGACACGCTACCTGTGGTGTGGATGGTGCCGACCCTGTCCCAGCCGCCGCCGCCGCCTCCGCCGCCGCCGCCGCCGCCGCCGCCGTCGGAGTGGTAGCCGTGGCGGTTGCGGTAGTTGGCTCAAACTGAAATAACGGTAACCTCTTCGCCCCGGGGCAGTACGAGTACTCCCCCATGTCCAGCAAGAGCGCATCATCAGGGTTGCGGATCCGTCTGCGCCTTTGGAAGGAAGCAGGATAGAAATAATTAAATTAGATATTTAATTAAATAAATAAATAACAAATAAATAAATAATAATAATTAAATAAATAAGTAGATAACGAAAGGGAGAAAGAAAGAATGTAAGTAGTGCGGGCAAAAAGGGGGAAGAGAGACGCGGGGAATGAAAAGGAGAGACCGTTATACCGTTAAGCCGTTATACCGTTATATGATGCAGAAAGCAAAAAAAAGTAACCGTCGTCCCGACCGGAAAGGGGGCGGGTTTGGGGAATTCCAAAAGTGTGACACATAAGATGACGGTCATGGTGGTGGTGGTGGTGGTGGTGGTGGTGGTGATGGAGAAAGGGGGTTTCGGTGGTGCTGGTGAAAAGCAGTCGGGGCACCGAACAGGTGGTGGGTTGGCCTTGCCAAGAGGACGGCAAGAGAGGGAGAGAGAGCGTAGCGCAAGTCGTAATGGTGTTGGTGATAGTGGTTTACAACAAGTGGTGTACTGCAAGTGTTTTGGAAGGGGTACGGGACCCGGTATGGCACTTACTTGATACAGGTAGGATAGCACGGCGGCTGGATGGAGTTCAGCTTCTTGTAATTCATTCCGTTTTGGTCGACAGCACCGAATTCCTGATGGTTGTGGTGCGGGGTTAATGATGAAGGGTGGGGTCTGTCTGTCTGTCTGTCTGTCTGTCTGTATGCACAAGGAGAAAAGGGACTACACGTCGATACACCCTACTTTTTATGTACAAAATGCACTGACGCATACATGCACTGACGCATACATACATACATACACACATACACACATACATACATACGCACGGACCCTCGCAGCCTTCATTTCACATACACCGCACACATAGACACGGTCATGCATACACCCACACCCCCCAACACAGCGCACCTCCATCCTCTCCTTAATGCTCTTGAAGGTGGTCTCGTCCATCAAGATTTGGCCACCATTGGCCATATCGGACACCACTACACAGGGCGCGGGCGGGGCGGGAAGGGGAAGACGAACCACGAGCGAGTGAAGCTGATGACGAGGAAAGACAGCATAACTAACCAGTCGGGGGGGGCAGGGAAGGGGGGGAGAAGGGGGGGAAAGACGAACCACACACGATTGAAGCTGCTGCCAGGGAGAAGGGGGGGGGGGAGCGACGGAGGGATAACCCGCCCCGGACATTCTCCCCCCCCCCGAATGCATGCCCCCCCCCTCATATCCCTCTTACCCTACTCGTCACCTCTACCTCTCGAACCCACCACACAATCGCCACCATTAACAGCAGCAACAACTGTAAACAGAACAACGACCAGCGCGCGGTACTCCTCCTCCTAATTTCCTTCCCCCCGGCCAACAAACCCAAACCCCTAAAACCCCTAAACCCCCTACAACTACCTGCCGTACAAGACTCACTCTTGGCCAGTTCCATCACCGCAGAGCCTTTGACGCTGCACCCCGGAGGCAGCGTGCCCGTAGCCACACCCATCCGTACACGTAGCCCGTTGAAAAGTACGGCAGAACGGTGGGACGAGTTGCTGGAAGAGCGCCGACCGCCGCCGCCAACATCACCTCCTCCTGCAGCAATTCCTTCAGCTTCTGTGTACGGCAATCGTAATCCCGAGGCTCCCAAAACCGAAACTGTCGTACCTGCAGCTGTGCTGCTCTGTGGAGGAAAGGGGAGTTCGAGGTTTTAGTGCGGGATGGGAAGAGCTGCGTGTTTTTCGGGTGGCCCCGACATATGCATGCATGTATATATGTATGTATGTGTGTTGGGGGGTTACGACGAAGCAGAAATAGACGGATGCTCTTGTGTTGGGGGGAAAGGGAGAAGGTATGAGGCTCTTTAAGGGACTGTGCTGAGGAGATTACTCTCTCTCTCCTTCCCCTCGGCGTGTTGATCACACACATACACACATACACCATCCTCGTTGTTATCACCTTCCCACGATTCGAAACACGAAATCACACACATTTTTGCACACAGCCCGCCCATACTTAAAACACGCACACATACACACATAAAACACATGCACAGTCCCCCTCTCCCGCACCTGCCGGGTGCCAGCCGCCGGGTTTTCCTCCGAAGAGAGCTCACTCGGCTGCATCGTCGAGGGAACACCCGTCAGGCAGGGGGGCCCGCCGAGGTCATGGTTCGAATCCCCCTTGAACATGTTTTATTATTATTATTATAATTTTTAACATAATATACGAAAGTTAACATTAATGGCAATGTCGCAAATGCATTCGGGAATCAATCGCCCAGATGGCGGTCGGAAAGTGAACGCGACTCAATGTTCGAATACTTCAGACAGGGTAAATAAAGAGCAGCAAAAATGCTCTGCTTGAGCGAAAAGGAGATTTCAGATGGTAGGAGAGAGACAGAGAAATTTTCAAAAATGCCATACACGTGCCGTACAGGTTACCGAATTTCCGTACATGCCCCCCTCCTGTCCCCCAGTCCCCTTCCAACCTGCTGCTCTGACAAACCGACTCGGCCGCCAAAGAGCGACTGAGACAGGTTGCTGACGACCGTCGAAATGACGTTCAACAGGCTTGGGACTGCCGTACAGCATGACAGATAAACAGACGGGTGGGACAGATGGACAGATGGGGGAAAGGTCAGGTGTAACCTTCCGCTTTCACGGGAAGAGCTCCTTGTGCCGGTCCGGTCCCCTATCCCCTTCCCCGCCCCCCGGGGAGAGGGGGGGGGAGAGCCCTACCTGCCCTCTGCTTGTCGTCGGCTCGCATGTGCCGCACGTGCTGCGGTATCACAACCCCCCCCCCTTTGCTTCATCCGCTAACTTGTTAGGGCACGAAAGTAGGTTTCAGGGTCTATCTATTTCATGGGACTATTTGGGTCTAGATGCCCTCGGTAGGGGTGGATAGTGTGTGTTTTAGCCGCCCAACAGCACCCACTACAGCGCCGCACACTTATACGGGCTCTTGAAATATTTTCACGAGCTGGCTTCTGTTAAACACATCTCCTTAGAACAACTTCCTGCAGCTATATCATTCTTATTTGTCATGTACTCGGTCTTTACTGGACAAGGCTTATCGCATGTCGCTGGTGATTGCGCGGGGGGCTCGCACCGGGGATTATTATTATTCGAATTCGAACCCACTTCGGCCTTTTCCCATATCACGGCGCGGATTATTTTAACAACACATACACACACACGGGGCCCCTCCCAACCCCCTCCCAACCCCCCATCGTCTGTACTTCGTCGTAACCCCCCCCCTCCATACTCCTCCATACCATCACCACCTCGTCCTCTCCTCCTCAAGGCCTGCTCTCGCACGTCATTGGGTAACAAACCCTCGGGCCAGGTCTGTTTGTTGAGGGCTAGCTGAGTCTGCGGGTTTGGGGGGGGGACCGGAGAGAGGGAGTGGCAACCGTGTGCGCTTGTATGTATGTATGTGATGTCACATTACATTACTAATGTGGGTTCCAAAAACTGAGGGATGCGAGTAATTCTGTACATGTGTGATGTGTATGTGTGTGTATTAGAGGTTGGTCGGGGGCTGCTGCCCAGCTGCCCCCGCGAACAAGACCGCCGAAGCACTTCCCCCCCCGGGGAAAGGGGAGGGGGGCCGTGAGGGGCCGCTGTGTATGTGTGTTTGGGAAGGGGGAGTTGTACGATGAAACATAGGCGATTGACGCGAAGGAAGGGAAGGCGGGAGGGGGACGCACCCTCCGAAACCCCCCGCAAACCACCTACACCCTCCCCCCCCCCAAACACACACACATCGCTTTCACCTTCCCCCCTTTCACCTGCAAACAAAACACCACCGCGTCGTGAGGCTCATAAAACGCAAGTGAGAACGAGTCCCCCTCTTGCTCCACTGTGTAGCCAAAATTATCCCAACGGGCCTGACGTATGATGCCGTTATGCTGGTTGAGTGCGTTTGTCATTGGCATCGGGTTTCTTTCATGAGCTCTGGGACCCCATCAGGGCGGCAGGGAGGGGGGAGGGGGGAGGGGGGAGGGGGGAGGGAAATTGTGCGTGTTTGTGTTTGTGTGCGTGGGGGGGGAAACAGGAAACGAAGACCGTGTTTCGGGAGGACACGAATACACTAAGACATCACACTGCCCAGTCCATCGACGGAACCCTGAAAACCTCACTCACCAGAATACCCTTCAATGTCGGTTACCACGACAGTCACCTTCACCCCCTTGGGCTCCGGTTGAACACGTTTCAAGACGTTGAGAAAAGCCCGCACGATGGCGGCGTTCTTCCCGTGGCGGAAACACATCAAGTACGTCAGCCAGCTCGCCACCAGCAGCCCGCCAAGTACGATGAGAACAAGTGCCCAGGGATTGCGCTCGTGCCTGCGTGACATGTGTGTATGTATGTGTGTATGTATGTGTGGCGCCGGCCCAGAGAGGAAGGGGAGGAAGGGGGGAAGGAAAAGAAGATGTCGAGGCAAGACAACGGCCCCAATCCCCATCCCCCTGAAACCCATTTCTTTGCTAATCCCCGCAGTTCGAAACCCCTCTTTTCCCCTCCTCCTCCCCCTCCCCCTTCCCCCCAAAAGTTCCAATCAACAAAACACACACACACACACACAAACACACACACACACACACCATGGGTCAGCCGTCCTGAAACACGCCAAGGAGGGCCCCATGGAGGGCACTCCGTTCCTGTGAGGCGTCCAAACAGGGTGGTAGCCCTGGGTGGGGGTGGGGCTGGGTGGAGTTGGGGGTGTACGACATGTGTTTTGGAGGGATAAGGTGGGAAAGGGCGAGAAGGGCGACGTGCAGCATTCCGTGAGCACGTACACGCTCTCTCAACGCGCGCGTAGATGTACGTGTACATATACGTACATGAACAGATGAAAAACACCACACACACCACACACACAAGCACAAATAGCAATGCAAGGACACGCATTCGTACACAAGTCAGTTCATGGAAACACACAGAAAGAAAATCCGAAACCATTGCCGTACCTCAATACACTCACACCCCTCGTACAGGAAGTACTGGGGATCCAAGGCCCAGGTGATGAACTCCGCCCCGCTGGGGCTGGCAGCGGTGTCAACCAACACGAAGGGGCATCTAGGAATGGGGGCCGGGGGGTGAGGGAGAGGGAGGCGGGGATAAGGGCTGCGTGTGTGTTTTGTGTGTGTGTGTGTGTATGCTAACCCTCCTCCTACATACTTACAAATGCTTCTTTTTGGGGCGGGGGGTAAAAGGAAGGGTGAGCGCATAGAACAAAACACACACACACACACACACACCGAAACACACCGACACACACACACACACACACACGCGCGGGGCAAATCAGACATCTAAAGTAAACACTGGCTCATACAATGTGCTGTCCAAGTTGCGATATGATTAAAAGTCCCTCTCGTACGCGTACGGCAATGTCTGCCGTCGTACCTCATATTCGTCAGGCTGACGTCCGTGTCCAAGACAGGCCGGGTGAGTTCGCTTAGACGTAAGAAGTACGGCAGCCGCGGGGCGCTGAGGTTGAAGTATCTGTTGTTGTCTCGTCGCCATTGCCGTACCAGGAAAAATCATTGTCAGTGACGGTGGTGTTGGTATTGGTGGCGCACGTGTGTGTATGTATGTATATGCCGGTGGGGTAAAAAAATGGCGGGGGAAAGGTGGGGGGGTAGCGCAGCGGGGATCGTGTGTATATGTATGTATGTATGTATGTATGTATGTATGTATATACACGACTTGTGCTGTGTGCTCCCGACCCTTGCGCTGTGTTTCGGCTTCGGCCCCCGGCTCTCGCGGCCCACAGTGTAATCTAAGTCATACATACATACATACCAAGCTTGCCGGGCTCACCGGTACCCCTGACCTTCCACGAAGTCGTATCCGCAACATGACATTCGTGTAAATGACAAATCCACCTGAAAACGGTATGGGGAAAGTACTCCAATGATGATGCGAAAAGTACTCCGATGGCCGATTTGCTCAAGCAGCGAAATATACATGTAGGTACGTAGGTATGTAGGTATGTAGGTGTTTGCGTGGCAGGACGTGTGGTGTCTCCGTACAAGTTCATTCCCCCCCCTCGTACGACACCAACACCGCCTTCTACCTCGTCATCGCGGCTCCGAAGATCATGAAAACACATTCGTACAGTACAACATAAGTACGATTGATGCCATCCCCGGCACTTTCCCCTCACGAACCCCGAGAGATTACACATACATACATACATACATACACACACATACACACAAGCACACACACAAACACACACATGCGCTCGCGCATACACGCTTCCTACCGTGCCGATGTTTGATGCCAGCAAAGCCAAAGATTCGGGCAATTTGCCGTAAATTTCGTTACCCCGTAAATTCAAGGACGAGATGCCGCGGGCGTTACTGGCGCCGGAAGGAATGAAAAATGCGGCGGGGGAAAGGGAGGAGGGGGGAAACAGGCTCTCTTTGGGGGTAAGGTTCACAATCCGTACACAACTCCTCTCTTTGCTTTTCTGAACAACAGGATAATTATTTAAACTATCCGTTTGCAGATAGTTGTTGCTGAATGGGATCTTCATACTACTCCGATTATTAGAAACTTCGGTAAGGTTGTGTGCTGGTAGTACGTCCCTCGGGTGGCTAGCGCACGGCGAGGCTACAGCGGATTATCAAACATCAGTTCAGCACATATAAAATATGCAAATAAAGTATGCGTTAAAATTTCTTTTTAAATAGATTATATGTATGTAATCTTGTTATTAAATCTGTGTTAATAATGTTATATATATATAACATTATTAACATTTTATAGCAAAGAGGTACAACACAAGCAGATAGCTCCAAGGTCACGTCTTTCCCCGTCCTCCTCCTTTCCTTTTCCCAAGTGACACTTTCCCTAGGAAGCAAAAAACCCCTACCCCCCTTGCCCTTCCCCTCAAACCGGAAAACCACACATACACACGAAACACACAGGCGCGGATGGCCCCATACATACATACAAACATACATACCCGATATTTTCCGGAAGGGTGCCACTGAGCTTGTTGTTGTAAACCGAGAAGGTGGAAAGCGTCCCCACCGTGAACACGTCAGGGTGTACGGGCCCCGTAAAACTATTGTTGAATAGTCGTACGATGGTGAGCTGGCTGCTGTTGCCAACGAACTTGGGCAGTGGACCAGAAAAGCTTTTTTGTGGAATTGATTGGGGGGTGTTTGTTGGGGGTTGGTTGAGGGGGAGGAAGTCAGTGGAAAAAGTTGGCGGGAGGAGGAACGACTGGGGGAGGGTGGGAGTAAGGAAAGGCGGAGACCTTAGGAGCGACGAAGCAGGTGCTCATATCACAGTAATGTTACAGTCATCCAAAAAAGAGTTAACTAATCTAAGCGGGGTGTCATCCCCTCTGGGTTGTCATCCCCCCCTTTTGACAACCAAAGCAGCGCCAGCTGACCCCAAAGTTTAAGCCGGGGAGGAGGAGTGTGTAGTAGGGGGGAAAAGGGTGGACGGAGGGAAGAGGATGACATGAGCGTACAGCAAACCCACCTCAACCACTCTTCGGACCATTTTTCCCCCCTCCTCCTCCTCCGTCTCCTTGCAGTCGCTTTGACTTTCGAAACACAACTCCCCATCCCACCCCTTCTCCCCTCCTTCCCGTCCTTCCCCTCCTCGGCCCTCCTTCCCCTCCTTTTCCGCTCCTTACAAGTTCAGTGACAGATCCATGGTTTTAGGGTTTTAGGGTTTTATATTCCCTAAAACCCAAAATTTACCCTTCTTACTTGTTCAATGCCAGGTCCAGCAGCACCAGCAGCCGCAGATCGAACATGTCAAAGTTGACGGTGCCGTTGAACTGGTTGTTCCCCAGGCGCAGGATGTGCAGCTGGCGATAGGAGGATATGTCCAGGATGGGTCCCGAAAGGAAGTTGTTCTGCAGGGGATGGGTGCGTGGTTGCGCGGGGATAGTGGGGGGGGGGTTAGTGGGGGAGGTGGATATGTGTATGTGTGTGCGTGTGCGTGTGCGTGTGCGTGTGCGTGTGCGTGTGCGTGTGCGTGTGCGTGCGCGTGTGCGTGAGAGAGAGCGTGTGCGTGTGCGTGTGCGTGTGCGTGTGCGTGTGCCTGAGAGAGAGCGTGAGCAGGTGGTGCGGTTACGATTTGTAGAGCTGGGGTGTATTTGCTCTGGGTGCTCAAGGCGGCTGTGTTTTCATGTGTGCATGTGTATGTATGTACGTATGTATGTATGTCTGCGTGTGCGCATGTTAATTTGGATGGTCGGTGAGAAGACGCGGGGACGTGTGCGTATGTATGAATGTCCGAATGTAAATCCGAATTGGCCAGAAACGCGCTGGGAAAAATCCTTCTTCTCAGCCAACCCCAACCAACTCCAACCAACTCCAACGGCCTAACCAACCTGCACATCCAAGTTAATGAGCGCCTCACAGTCCGGCAGTACCAACCGCCCGGTGAGATTGTTGTTGGACAGAACCAGATCTCTCAGATTGCTCGGCCGTTCAGTTCCGCCGCACAATTTCGAAGGTACGGATCCAGTTAGTTGGTTGTTGGACAGATCCAGTTCCTCCAACTGATTCAGATCCTCCAGGGAAGAAGGGATGCTTCCCGTGAGGGCTGCGGGGTAGCGCGCGCGTGGTGTATGTGTAGAGGGGAAAGATGTACGGGAAAAGATGTACGGATAAGTGAAGGGTGTGTTTGAGATCGCGGATAGGCGTGGATGCGTGTGTGCGGGTACGAGTACGCGGAATCATAATCTCCGACCTCCCGAACGGCTTGGTGACACCCCCCACTAGGTGTTTTTCCCCCCCAAACCCCCCCACCCCACCCCCCCACCCCACCCACCCCACCCCCACACACACGTCAGCAGAATGAGTCATTCTTTCCATTTTCACTTCACATTACGTCATTCGCCAGCCGGCAAAACCGCTGAATCAGTACGGCATATGCAGTTTTCTCGCTTCCCTTTCCTTTCCTTTCCAGCTTTCCCCCCAACCCCCTCCCCCTTACCGTTGGTACTGAACCCTAAGATACGAATATCTCTTAGCTGGGATATTTCCTGCGGGATCTTTCCGGTGAGCTCTGTAGTTGCGGGGGGAGGGACGCGGAGGAGGGGCAGGCTGGGGATGTCGGGGTTGTTGGGGGGCTCAGGGTCTGTGCGTGTATGTGTGTGCCTGTGTGTGGTGGGGGGGTAGGGTGGGGGGAGTCCGGGTGGGGGATGGCAAGGCTGGAAAAAAATGGAAAAAGGTGAGATTGGGGTGTTGGCGCGGGGGGGGACGTCGCGCGGGTTTGACAGCTGGCAGCTGAAAAACAAACATGGGAAGGAGATATCTCCATTATCACCTCCCCCAAAAATAGCTCCATTTTCCGACACTGCTACTGCCACATCCATAACCACCGTGCTTAAACTCTAAAAAACCTTAGTATCCGAAACCCTAAGCCCTGAAAAACCGATTACAACACAAAACAGGACAATCAACGCCAAACCATTTGCAATTTCTTAAACTATTAAATTTTCCATTCTAGTGCTCGCACCATTGCCACGGTCAAGACCAGGATTAGGATCAATGGTACGACCGCAACCGAACCACAACCGAACAAGGCAGTGGACGACGATGGGCGATCTGGAACGAGTGCCACTGGCTCCCCCGCCGTACCGGTCCACCCCGCTACCTCATTCACCCTCTGCATCATCACTGCCATAATATACCATAATATACTACCATAATAATATTACTGCGGCGCTGCCAGACATACATGTGGACGGACAGATTGATATCGCCGCATGCGGGATTCTCCCTTCGCCTATACATGTCCCCAACAGGAGGTGATTTGAAGCACGCGGAACGTACGGAAAACTATGGCCGATGATGAGTTGATAATAGTGGTGCTGAAGCGCGGTTGCGCGGTGCTTGCCACAGCCGCTGCAGCAGACAACATCTCAACGTACCATTGCCGCCAAGGAAGGCCATCCGAAGGCTGCAAGCCAGGCCGGTCAGGACTGTGGCGTTTAGCACGTCCTGAAGTCGGCCCTTAAGTCCATTCCGTCCCAGGTTAAGGCCGGTCACCTTGCCGACAGTGCAATTGCACTGGTACTGTCCGCATGCGGTGTAATTCGCGATGTATGACTCTGACAGGCAGCAGTCCACGCCGGCCCAACAGCAAAAAGGTGGCAGAGTGATATCCGGGACCACAACATTATCTGGAACTCCTGGTCGCAGACCCGGGGACCTTACGCAATGCGCATCGATTGTCCAGAGCTCGTTGTTCACCCATGAGGGTCCTCCGCTGGCTTCGTATAATGAGATAAGGGCCTTTTTTTGCATTCCTTCTGAACAGCTATCAATATCTTGTGTCCTGCAGCTGAGCGGCGACAGCAAGAGAGCTAGATGAAGCAACGCAGCAACGCAGCCCAGTTCCGGACATTTGCGAGGATGTAGCTTGAACATGGCAAAGTTCTGAAGAGCGTGGAGAGTTAGGAAATCAGCCCAATTGCACCCGCCTTTATATCACCTTCGCAAGTCATTTCACAACGTGTCGTACAAGCAGCCCTAGATATTTCTTTGAAAAGTCACTTTTTTCCGTGTCGTACAAGCACCTCTAGGGAGAATTTCGCTAATCGTATTTGTGCTGCAAATCCGTGGTCAGTCGTAAAAGACACTTATCGGAGGTTCTCCCTAGTCAATGCCGCGCGCCTCGATCTTGGTGGTACGAAGTCGTCGAGCTTATTACAGCTCCTTCTACTAGCTTTGCAAATGAACAAAATGCCTACCAGTCATTCTTCAATCCTTATCAAGGTCCTTATCGTGCTGTGCGATCAACTTTCAATCTATCATTAGTGTGTGTGTGTGTGTGGTTGTTACAGTGCTGCGATGTTCAACCGCGTACTGTCAAATTTCACGACTTCCTTTGCAGCAAATTTCGCTGGAATGCTAATCATCCTGGCTGCCGGTGAGACCGTTTTCTACTCCGCTTACGTTCTCGTCTGTGCTCCTCGTTCATCATGCCATAGAATCCTGCATACGAAACACCCTATAGTCCATGGCATTCATTCATGTAGAATAATTTATGTCTAGAAATCTAATAAAATTCTCATGCAAGTTTTTGACATACAGTTCAAGGAGCTCTTGCAGCAAGCATAAGCCGGTGCAACATACTCGGTTGCTCGACCGAGAACGGCGAAAGAACCCGACATCATTTGCAGCGCTGAGCGCTGCAGTCGTCGTTATTTGATTGTTCCTATTATTCATTATAATAATACCTGGTGAGTTTTCGAATAACTGCGGTGTTCGAAATGTATGACGCGTAGCCTACAAACGCATTGCTCCAGTAATTGTCCGCGAATCGCGAATTAAAACAGAGCATTTAAAAAAAATCTAATTGTAGTAATAACCATTGCACATGTTCTTTTACATACTAATAACCTTCGCACTATGGATGTGGACGAGCGGTATATTGGTCGCTCGTCCTTGCATCACAGCTGCTTTAATACCTGCATTTAATCCTCTTTTACTGATGGCATCGTCAAAACAGGTAGATTTGCCACAAACGAGGATTAGCATTCGAAGCGCAGACGTGTCGACGATTTTACGGTCGACAGGTATCCTGACTTGCTGGCTGTAAACACGACTGCAAGCGCTGCCATGTCCACAGCATCATGGCGAGGAGGGTAGGGCACAAGGTCGGGGAGAGCAAATCTTTGGGCTGCCCCGGTCGCACAATTCCTGTGCTTCCCTAATTCGACACCCCGAACAGGCCAATCCTGACTGTCGGAATGTCCCCGCCAGGCCAATTCGTGTCCCTGTCAGGCCAATTCGTGTCCCTGTCAGGCCAATTCAAGGGCCTGTCCCGGCAATTTAACTTGTCCCCGGTGTAGCTCCCATACAGTGTTTTTTTTATTTTTGCCCGTCAATTTTCCAGTCCGAATGGAGGAATAGGTTTTTAGTCGCGGGAATAAAAGTATTCCGAATCTGTAAGGCGCTGGAGGGGCCTACGCCCCCCTCAGATCCCCCCCCCATGAGTTACAGTTTATTTCGTGCAAACGCCGGGTTTGGGGAATATCGCAACACGCGCACACCACAATCTCTCCATAGAGGTGTCTCTTGCACGCCAGGAAGCGGGGGGCACTTGGACGCTTTGACAGGAACCCCGGTTGCATGGGCGACTGCTGTTGCAGAGCCCAAGCAAACACAGACCAGTTACCAAGCAACGAACCAGAACCGCCAAACGCAACCTCTGCGGTTCGTTGCAGCCCCTGCGGGTGATGCTGCATGCTAGTTAACGGTTCATCATGTACCCGCGCCTGCTGCTGACGGCCTTCCACTTCTCCAGTGCCGCCTCAAAGGGGAACGTGTCCTGGTCGTAAAAGTCTTGTGTGGACATGCGCACGCACAGTGCCAGGTGCTCGTCCAGCCGGTTGCAGGCTGGGTCCTGCAAGTACGCCATTGCTGAGAACCGCCGCTCTTCCTCCACCGACCCGGGCACCATCACGAACACCATCTTAGCCAAAGCTGAAAACTCCGTCAAGGAGCTGGCAAGACCCGGCGTGTTGCTGATCCGCTGCCATAGTCGTGAGGTCGGTGTGTCATCCAGCAGTGCACGGTAGGCATGCTTGCTTTGTTGTGCCTCAGCCTTCACGGCCGCCTGCCGCCACTGCTCTGTCTGCTCCCTCATTCGTGCAAGACGCTGCTCGGCAGCTAGTTGTGTCATTGTGCTGATGAATAGCTGCTGCTGCGCATCTAGCAGCATGCCATCGCGCATTGGTGGCACCTTGCGGCCGCCAGGTGGGGCCCGGCCCGGGTGGGGCCCCACCCGCTCTTTGCAGTAGTGGTCCTTGATCTTCACCTTGATGTCTGGCACAGTTGGTGCTGGCACGGCCTCCCAGTACTCGCTGTAGACAATAGAGAACACATCCAGCAGTGCGTGTGGGGGAAACCGTGTCGTGAGCTCATCCGTGCCAAATTAAACCACTCGTACTGAGCAATTTCGATGAATTACAGGGTCAACCCAGAAACTCTCAGGCAGGCATCCGGAATCGCAGGACTTGAAGGAATTTTATGAAAGCTCTGTTAAGGGGAACAATACGTCGTCCAGGAAGGGGGCGACACTTAAATTCGCGGAACTGCACGGCTCCCTACAGCAACTGGGCGGCTCCATCCCGGAGCTCGTGTACATGGCCGGGAGCTTATAGCCCCTGGCCCAGCCCCCACGGCCTCCCATTCCCGCTCCTCCACCAGCTCAAGCTCAGCCAGAAGCTACCGTGGCGGCTGCCGTAGCACAGCCTGTACGCAATCCGGCCCCGGAGTTGTTAGCAGCGCCAACTGTCAACCTGTCACTGGCCGCCGCTGCCAACAATCAGGCGCCTGCTGGTGTGGCTGCACCGGGCAACACCCAGGCCAACGTAAGTGGGATTGATGGTTCTTCAGGCACAACATCCGTAGGAGTTCTCAAGCAGCCAGCCCCACTGTCGCAAACAGCGACAGCTGCCGCTGTTCTAGCCAAGAGCTTTAGGCAACCGCCCGTGTTCAATGGCACAACCAGCGTGCAGGTCACCAAGCCCGACGCCTGGTTCAACACAGTTGTGCACAGTGATTTTTTTTTCATTTAGGGGGGGTCTCAATTTATTCCAACCTAAGTAACAAAGTTGCTAGCGTCGCCGTTATGTATTCCTTAAGAGTGGGGCGCTGGGGGGGGCTACGCCCCCCCCAGACCCCCCCCCGATAAGTTACAACTCCCCTCATAGACCAAGAGGCACGCACTGCATTGGCGCGTTTTCGTTCATGTGCGCACGCTTCATGCACATGCATAGATAGTTCTGGCACTGTTTGTGAACAAAAAGTAAATCCGACCAAGCAAAGGCCCAAAGCAAGCAACCGCATAGCAAATCAAAGGCCGTCACCCGCCACTGCAAACCACAGCACACTGGGACTCTACCGGTTCATCATGTACCGGCCCCTGCGGATGCGCTGTGTCTGAGCCCGCTTGGCACTGCGAGCGCTCGGGTTGGGCGCCTCGCCGCATTCGTTGTTGTCAAGCTGATTGGGTGACAGCTTGCACTTATGCTGATCACAACCGCCATGGAAGGCAGGGGTAATGGCGCCCGTGTCATCGGTCGCCGCTGGCAGCAACATTGCCGATGCATTACCGACAACAGCACCGCCGTCCCAAACGCCTTTATCAGGAAAAATTTCAGACTTATCTTGCTGTTTTTGTGTTTGTTCGGCGTTCAAGTCGTTGCCTTTTGCGTGTTTGTCTATGGAAGGACCGGTCATACATTCTGCTATGCCGCGTTGACTCACGGGCTTGACCTTCTTACGGCCCCTCATATCTATTTTATGATCGATAATACTAAGTTCTGCACACTACGGAGCAATCTGGCAGCAATGGACGTTTTTGGCTGAAGGAATGAAAATGTACGGATCGGCCTCACTTTGTTCCTTATTTCCAAAGGCCAAAAAGGCCTCTTTATTCCTTAAAAGTAATATATTACTTAAAAAAAAACACTGGTTGTGCAATACTTGCGAGATATGGGTAACAATCCTGTCCAGGGGCTGCGTTATTACTGCACCGGTGATGTTCTTACTTGTGTACTTGTGTACTTACAACATATACGTGTGTAACAACTCCAACCCCATGATTGAGGCTCTTCATGCAGACTTCATCCAGCGGTTTGGTGATGTGCACAAAGACACACCACACCAAGTTTGTGAACGCCTTGATAGGCTTGAACATGCGATGAAGGCCAGCGAGTCCGTACCCCAGTACGGACCCCAGTACGGACCCCAGTACTCCAGCACTTTCACCATATCACGTACAATGACCCTCAAATGGGCCAAGTCGACCTCATTCACTGGTTCCTTAAAGGACTCCCCACACAATTGCACGGCATGTGTGCCACTGTTTCGCTCAGCCTCAAATGGCCCGACCTTGACTCTCTTACCGAGTACACAAAACATCAGCAATGGCACTTAAATGCATCCAAACCACCCAAAGTGGCGACCCTAAATTTCTCTCTGGGACGTGCCTCTACCCCCTCCAAGCAGGGCCTGGGCCGTGGAAACCACGGTCGGGGTGGCGGTCATACCGGTGGTCGGGGTGGCAGCCACAATGGTGGTCGCGGCTGAGGACTCACCCTGTGTGAACAGGCAAAGGACGCCCTCAAGAAGGCCGGCCTGTGCACTCACTGTGGACAGCCGTGGGACAAAGGAAATTGCTGCTACAAGCAGAGGGGTGCCAGGTGGTCCTAATCCTCTAATCCAGGGGGTGGGTACCGGTCAGCAATCCTCTAATCTCAACAGGGGTGGACCACTTCTAATCCCTAATCCAGAGTGGTGGTCTAATCCATATCCTAGGGTCGGGGTTCTAATCCTAATCCTGTGGCCGGGTCCCAATCCCAATCCTGGGGGGGGTCCCCAATCCTAATCCTGGGGCCGGACCGCAATCCTAACTCTGAGGCTGGGGTCCCAATCCTAATCCTCTTGGTCGTGTCGTAATCCTTATCGTGGAGCTGTTATCGTGTGACTGATTCGGTAAAACCTTAATTTTGGCTGGGGGGCCCAAACCTAATAGAAGGGTGCCGTGACACGGAAACACACAGTGCCATACAGGCGCGAGGCGATGGCAATGCAAGTGCGTAAAAAAACAATGCAATTTAACAGCGGGTATATGATCAAACGAAGTAAAACTTGAAACATAAAAAGCAGGCTGACGAAGCTGCGCATCCTGGCCATTTCTGCAGTATCGTGCCATACGAAGAGTTTAAGCAGGGATACTGCGTCTAAACACCTTGATTCAAGCATCTGCAGATGCGACTGTGGGCCGGTCGAAGATAAAATGCACGCTGAGAGAGGTGATCCAATGGACCACCAACCACACTTGCAGCGCGCCAGAGATCTTCCATGCCATAAATACCAGGGGCTTTCACAGCTATGAAGCACAACCCAATAAGCAGGACATGCCTCGTGAAACGATGTCTACGTATGATATTGAGCCAAAAGATGTTAACATGTGCGCATAACAATAAGCTCATTCATACAAAGCCCGAAGCCCGAGAATTAACAACAAGCAGGCAGAGCAAACACGTCCTTGGAAGGAGTAGCTGAGAGAGGTGATCCAATGGATCACCATCCACACTGGTAGCAAAGCAGAGACCTTCAATGCCATAAATACCAGGGGCTTTCGCAGCTATGAAGTACAACCCAATAAGCAGGGCATGCCTCGTAACACGATGTCGACCTATGATGTTGACTCAGAGCCAGTAATGTTAGCACTTGCGCATAGTAGAAGATGTTAGGTTTTCTTGTTAGTTGTTAAGTCGTTAACTTTACTCGTGGACGATCATTTGAGATACGGATAATGTACGACCTTCCGGCGCCGCCTAGGCTCTGGATAACTATTTAAGTCGTTGTTGTTGTTTAGTTTGTTATGTCATCATTGTTACATCTTGTAGGTTGTTAGCTGGCTTAAGTCGCTCGGCCCTCTTTGTAATCATCGTGGCATCCCAACGAGAAACGGAGCCTATGCCCTTTCAGTTGGTATCGATCTAGACGATCCGGCCTATACGCTTCGCTCCGCCTTCGTCTTTATCGTCTTCGTCTCCGTCTTCGTCATCGTCGTCATCGTCATCGTCATCGTCATCGCCTTTGTAAGGGATTTGTGTTCGTTACCGAGTACGTATGGTTTGTCTTTGATCGGTACGACTCTGTGTCGTGCAAGGCTTTGCCAGACTATTTAAGGCATTCCTACACCATTATTTGTAAGCTTAGTATTCTTCTCTTCCTTGTCTCTCAGTCAGCGATTGATGTCGGGCTCTGCAGATCGGGCAAGTTAGGAACTAATGCTTCCTCCAGTCGCCAACTGGAGCCAGTTCCTTTCATATGGTATCGAGTTATGGTTCAATCCTGCCTCGGTCCGTATTGGAGCTGTTTTCCCATCGTCACTGCTTTTGCACTTCGCGCCACCGCACGATCGTTTGTTTGCCGGCCCGTGTTGCCGGTCGTTCACCCGCATCTCGTAACTACCGGGTTCATCGCTCTTCGGTACTGACATTCAGCTTTGTACGCCACTGTTGTGTGCAAGTCGGCTCAAGTCGCTCCACTCCGAGTGTAACAGTTGGTGTCACAACTTGAAATCGGAGCTCTTTCCTTTTCAGTTGGATCAGAACGCCTTACCGTCGTTCGACAGCCGGCCAAGTTTGGACACCTTGCGCTGGACTGCAGTTTCACGTTCGTTTCGGGCTCAAGAATGGGGCCATATCCGTTTGCTTCTATCGTTTGCGGAAGCTGACAACCCGCCGTCTACCTCGTTCGTTCAACGTTAATCGCCGTGCCCTGGTCGCCAGTATGCCTGCCCGTCGTGTAGGTTGTATGCGTGCTCGTGTTGCAGCAGCCTCCACGGCAGGAGTGCACCGGGTTGACAGCGACTGGATGCTTGCGTACCCCACGTTTCACGAGTTCAATCGTTTTCGTAATCTTCGTCGTCGATCCAACGTCACGCTAAAGGCCATCACATCTCATCATGCCATGGAGCTCGATGTTGGCCCTTGTGTCGGGGTGCCCCTATGTTTTGGCTCAAGTCGACCGGGGCGCCCAGCCGAGTGCTCAAAAGAGACCTACCATCACCTTCACGAGATTCTCCGTTCTTACTTTCCTTCGAGTTCTCATGTGTGCTTATGTGTGCAGTAGATGCAATCATTCCGGAGCTCACACAGTCATGCTTTTCATTTGAACCAAGCTATGCTGTCTTTGGGTTTTTCTTAGCTGGAACACCTTGCCTTATGTGGTTAGCTGTCTGAGTCCCATATGTAGTCATGCCATGGCATTGTATGGGGGTGCAGTTGCCTGAGCATGCCCACTGTTGTGATGAAAGCAGTGAGTTGCAGTATGCAAGGGAACCTTGTGCTTGCGACTGTAATGGCAACGAGGACGTTGCAGCTTTGAAAGACCGGGGAAATGTAAGGGATTTGTGTTCGTTACCGAGTACGTATGGTTTGTCTTTGATCGGTACGACTCTGTGTCGTGCAAGGCTTTGCCAGACTATTTAAGGCATTCCTACACCATTATTTGTAAGCTTAGTATTCTTCTCTTCCTTGTCTCTCAGTCAGCGATTGATGTCGGGCTCTGCAGATCGGGCAAGTTAGGAACTAATGCTTCCTCCAGTCGCCAACTGGAGCCAGTTCCTTTCAGCCTTCGTCATCGTCATCGTTATCGTCATCGCTTTGCTGGTCATCTTCGTCTTCGTCATCCTCCAATGGCTCTCGTCCCCACAGAAGCCCACCGCGACCGCTCCCGTTCACGGTCTGCGGAACTTCCGGGCAACGTCCACATGTCGCCATTCACGCTCGACCCCTCTCCCATCCCCCCTATCGTCCACTCCGCCCCTACCGTCCCCATCGTCGACCCCGTCCCCACCACCTCCGACGCCGCTACTTACGTCCCCTCGCTCCAGGAGGCTATCACCTCCGCCGTCCGCGCCGCAATGGCCGAACTCCCTCCGGCCCCATGGTCGACCGCCCAACAGCCCCATCGGGGATCTTTACGCCCCCCTTCCTACCATCGCCCAACCTCGGCCGCCACATCTGAACCTCTTGCATGTGTCCCGTGACTTCCCCCCCTTCGACCCC
>NW_003307584.1:428382-439665 GCF_000143455.1 Volvox carteri f. nagariensis | reverse complement strand
GCTTTCGCGCACCGTCTTCCTCGATCTTGACTCGCAGTATGGCCCCTTCACCGTCGACGCCTGCTGCGACGACTTCGGCATCAACGCCCACGTCGTTCCCTTCTTCTCGCCGTCCCGCTCCTTTCTGTCGGCCCAAGTCGATGGCGAGTGCGTCTGGATGGTCCCGCCTACCTCGTCCCCGTCCGCCTTCATCTCTCAGTACCTGGAGTCCAAAACGACTAACCCTCGCACCTCCGCCATCATCGTCCTACCAGACCGTCCTACAGCCCCCTGGGCTCCTCTCATACGCCACATGACCGTCGTGCGCCGCTTCCCTGCTGGCGCGCGGATCGTCTGCCGCCGCGACCCCTCCGACGCCTCCAGGTACGGCGAGCCAGGACCTTCCCCCTGGCCGCTTATCGTCTTTTACGACCCACCGTCCAACACCCCCTTCACGCTCGCCACTTCGTCCACTACCTCCTTACCTACTTCGTCGTCTCCGTTGTCCCCTACTTCGTCGTCTTCGTCTTCTCTTATCTCGTCGTCTCCGTCGTCCCCTACTTCGTCGTCTTCGTCTCCTCTTATTTCGTCGTCTCCGTCGTCCACTACTTCGTCGTCTTCGCCCTCTCTTATCTCGTCTTCGTTGCCTCCTACTTCATCGTCTTCATCCTCAATTATTTCGTCACCTCCGTCCTCTACCATGTCGTCACCTACGTCGTCAACTACTTCGTCGTCCCCGCTTACCACCACCTCCCGTGTTCGACAACTCACCCACCACTTCGCAACCCCAAAACCACTCACACCCCCAACCGCGGAACAACCTCCGCCGTCCCGCTCCAACGTCGCCCGTCTCATCGCCCGCTTCTCGCCCTCGCCCCCAGCCCCACAACCCTCCACGGCTCCCGTACCTCCACCTACTCCTACCCCGCAACCACCCACCAGTATAACCGCTCCACCTCCGCGCGTCTCCTTCGCTTCTCCCCTCGTCTCACCACCTACCCCTCACTCTACCCTCCCTCGCCCCCAACCCATCCCTCGTCCAGCACTCAAGCAGCACCACCGTCTTCGCCAACCTCCGTTACCACCCGTCGACGAAAACACACCCACTTCACAGGTCCCTCTACCCCCTATCCTCGGCCGCCTGACAGCCGCCGATCTCTCCTCCACACTCATCGTCTTCGACGCCCACATCGCTGGACGCCCTGCTCGAATCCTTCTTGACTCCGGCGCCTCACGCAACTTCATAGCCAACGATTTCATCAACCGCTCCCACCTCCGTCCCGCCAATCTTCCACCGTCTCAAGCCTTCCGAGTCCGCCTCGCCAACGGACATCTCGCTCTCTCTTCCGCCGCCCTTGCCAACGTCCACCTCTCCATCCAATCCCACCATGAGCTTACCACCTTCTACGCCTTGGACCTTGACGGGTACGATGCTATCCTTGGTAAGCCTTGGTTAACCCAGCACAACCCCAACATCGATTGGCAGTCCAACACCGTCACGATAGGCAATACACTCCTTTCGGGCTCAACCCCCCAGCCACCCATGTTCGCCATCGAATTCGTCTCCGCCGCCCGCATGCAGAAATGCATTCGTCAAGCCAGCGCCCGCCCACCACCACCCACCGCTTCCAATCCTCGCAAACGTGGCCCCTTTATTCAACCTCCACCAGTCTACCTCGGCATACTCCGTCCCCTCGATGATCCAGAAATCGATCCCGAAGCCCCACCTCAGCCCACCGCCTCCATACCGCCTGCTCCGCCTCCTCTCCAGTCCATCCTCGACCGATACTCCGCTGTCTTCTCTGAACCGACTGGTCTTCCACCGTCCCGCCCTTGCGATCACCGCATTCCCCTCGACCCCGACGCCCAGCCGCCGAAGCAACGTGAGTACCGTATGTCACCGGCAGAGCTCCAAGAGCTTGAACGACAGCTCAAGGACTACCTCGACCGTGGCTGGATTCGCCCGTCTACGTCGCCGTTTGGCGCTCCAATCCTGTTCGCCCGCAAACCCGGCGGCAACGGACTACGCCTCTGTGTCGACTTTCGTGCGATCAACCAGCTCACCGTCAAGAACGCGTACCCGCTGCCTCGTGTGGACGAGCTCCTAGACCAGCTGTACGGCGCAGCCTACTTCACCAAGCTGGATCTCTGGTCGGGTTACCACCAAGTTCGGGTGCACGAACCGGACGTGCATAAAACAGCTTTTCGGTGTAAGTATGGGCTGTATGAATGGCTCGTCCTTCCTTTCGGACTCACCGGCGCCCCTGCTACGTTCATGTCCCTGATGAACGACGTCCTCCGCCCCTTCCGCAACAAGTGTGCGGTCGTGTACCTCGACGACGTCCTCATCTACTCACGCACCTTCGAAGCCCATTGCCGCGACGTGGAAGCTGTCCTCCGCACCTTGCAGAACCACCACCTCCACGTCCGCCGCACAAAATGTTCCTTCGCCCAGCCGTCAACAAAATTCTGTGGCTTCATCATTTCCCGCGACGGCATCACAACCGACCCCGACAAACTTGCAGCCCTCAACCATTTCCCCATTCCCTCCACCATCACCGACGTCCGCGCCTTCCTGGGTTTTACAGGATTCTACCGCCGTTTCATCAAGGACTACGCCCGCATCGCCCACCCTCTCATCGCGCTTACCAAAACCACCCAGCCCTTTCCCAAGACCTTACCGCCCGACGCCGTCGCTGCCTTCCATGCTCTTCGTAACGCACTCACCTCCGCCCCCGCTCTCATCATTCCTCAAACGGGTCCCTCAGCCACCTTCACCCTCTATACGGACGCCTCTACCCTTGGCCTCGGAGCAGTACTCCTCCAGGAACGAGACAACGCCCTTCATCCCGTCGCGTTCGAGTCCCGCAAGCTCAATCGACACGAAGCAAATTATCCAATCCACGAGTTGGAACTGCTTGCTGTCGTACACGCTGTACGTAAGTTTCGTTGCTATCTTGAAGGTTGCCACTTCACGCTATGCACCGACCACGACACTCTACAGCGTTTCTTCACGCAGAAGGACCTTTCGCGACGCCAAGCTCGTTGGGCTCAACTGCTCGCACCGTTTCAAGGCTACATCTCCATCACCTACCGCCCTGGGCCACAAAACCTGGCCGACGCTCTCTCTCGCTTCCCTGTCCAACCGCCGCCTTTCCCCGATCCACCCTCCAGCGTCTCTTCCACACCGTTCCTCTCACCATCGCCTCACATACAGTCTCTTCCATCTTCCGTTCCACTTTGGCCTTCCACAGAACCACCTGTCGACATCTCCGCCAACAACGCGCTCCGCCACACCTGCTTTGCTCTCGCCTCCCATGTCCTTCCCGACCCCAGTCTCACCGCCGCCATCCTTTCTGGTTACACCACCGACCCCATGTACTCCAACCCCGCCACTATCAAGCCATACCTCCAACGCTCCCCTGACGGTCTCGTCTACTTTGGCAACCGCATCGCTGTACCTGCTGACCCCGCCCTTCGCCGTCGCCTACTGCACGAATTCCATGATGCCGCCTACTCAGGTCATCCCGGTTTTCGTCGCACCCTCGCCTCCATCACTACCCGCTACTGGTGGCCACATATGAGCCGCACAGTCCGTGCCTACGTACAATCCTGCGCCACCTGCCAGCGCTCAAAACCATCTACTCAGCCTCCGCCTGGCCTCCTCCATCCCATGCCTACGCCTTCACGACCATGGACTCATGTGTCTTTGGACCTCATCACCGACCTACCGCCCTCCAAAGGACTGGATGGTCGCACCTACACCGCCATTGTCACGTTCGTCGACATGTTCTCCAAACAAGCCCACTTCGTACCCACCAACAAATCAGCTACAGCCCGCGATATCGCCCTCCTTGCCATCTCCAACATCTATCGTCTTCATGGCCTCCCCACCACCATCGTCTCCGACCGCGACCCCCGCTTCACAGCCGACATCTGGCGCACCTTTTGGGAACATTTAGGCACTTCCCTCAACCTTTCCTCCGCTTACCATCCGCAAACCGATGGTCAAACTGAACGTACCCATCGCACCGTCGAGCAAATCCTTCGTGCTTACGTTCAGCCCATGCAAGATTCCTGGGCTGCCTACCTGCCCATCGCCGAAGCTGCCTACAACAACACTCCCCACGCCAGCACCGGCACCACCCCATTTTACGCCAACTACGGTTTCCATCCCACCACCCCCGCCACGATTAACACCCCCCCTTCCAAACCCGCACACACCGCCGCCGCTGATCTCCATGCCCACATCCGTGACATTCATTCTACCATCACCGCAGAACTCGAAGCAGCTAAAGTTCGATACGCTGCCGCCGCCAACCAACACCGCCGCAACCTCACCTTCCAAGTTGGCGACCGTGTTCGCCTCTCCACCACTAACCTCACCTTACCCGACTACCCCTCCGCAAAACTCCGACCTCGCTACATCGGCCCTTTTACCATTAGTGCAGTCATTTCCCCCGTCGCTTACCGCCTCCAACTTCCACCTACCCTCGGTCGCATCCATCCCGTTTTTCACGTCTCCCGCCTGCTTCCGTGGACAGACAACGATCCTACGCTCTTCCCCAACCGTCCTCCAGCTCCGCCCGCCGTGCCCATCACACTGGAGTCACCGTACGACCACGCCGACACTATCGTTACTGCAGTTCGCCTAGGTTATAACCGTCGTGGTCGGCCGTCCGTCATGTTCCTAGTTCAGTGGTCTACCGCCAGTGGCCGTGACGCGTCCTGGGAACCGTACGATGACGTACGCAGCCTTCCAGCACTTCGTGCCTTCCTGGCGACCCCAGCCTGGACCGCGTTTAAGCTGTCAGACCGCTATGCCTGGTTCAGAGCGAAGTTTCCGGAACGGGCCCCGAGGATAGTGCACTTCATGACAACCTAGCGCTCCGCATAGGATGTGTGTTGTGTGTGACTCGTGTCCTGTGTGTTTTCAGTTTTGGGTTATTTCGCCTCAGTTTTGCGCGTGTCGTGTCTTGACTTCTGTTTTTTTCGGGGTATTGCGTGTTGCATGTTGTGTACTTTCGTGTTTTCTTGCGTTCTTTTGTCATCCACCGAGTTTGCTTTCCGTGCCTTAGGCTTTTGATTTGCGTACTCTTTGTGGATGTTTCTGGACACGTTCGTTGGGTCGTATACCGGTTCCTCAGACCGGTAGATATAGGTGTCGTGCGCCTTATTTAGGCCGGTATCCAGTGCGGGGAAGGTTTTGCCTTGACTCCGGTTCCCTTTTGCCTTCCCCTCGTTAGCCTGGTACCGATTTCGTTCAGGGAATCGGAGCGGCGCACGACTTAGCATAGTTTGTACTTTGGTCGCATCGAGGCCGATGCTTGAGCTAAGCAGGGGGGCATGTTAGGTTTTCTTGTTAGTTGTTAAGTCGTTAACTTTACTCGTGGACGATCATTTGAGATACGGATAATGTACGACCTTCCGGCGCCGCCTAGGCTCTGGATAACTATTTAAGTCGTTGTTGTTGTTTAGTTTGTTATGTCATCATTGTTACATCTTGTAGGTTGTTAGCTGGCTTAAGTCGCTCGGCCCTCTTTGTAATCATCGTGGCATCCCAACGAGAAACGGAGCCTATGCCCTTTCAGAAGAATTATTCATAAAGTTTCCGACATTTAACCTACTAATATTTTATAAGGACGCATACCACGCGACTGCCTTTGGAAGCGTCCCTCAATGTCGTGCAGTTGGTTCCGGAGGAGGCGCGGACGCCATCCATACGTCTTCGTGTCTAGACCGTCCTCGTCAATTTTTGCAGATTGTTTTATCGCAATTTTACTGATCAGCAGACGCCTGTCAGAAGCATGGCTGGAGCTCCTGGAGCGTATGCAGGGATGCGACCGTATTCCATATTAATACGCCAGCTAATACGCCCGTATTAATACGCCGAATACGCCAGCCAGTTGGGCTGTTTATGCGTTGGCGTATTGTTGGCGTATTGTTTGTCGTTGGGTTGTCGTACAGTCTGAAAACTCGCCGATTTTGAGAAATATCGAGCTATTGACATTCCCGAGTCATTGGTGTAATTAATTGATACTTAGGATTAGGTTTTAGGGTTTGCTTATCACTGGGTTTGCAACATACCTTGTTGTAATAACAACCCGCGAAATGGAAAACGGACCTAAGCCTAGTGCTGTGTTGGATTATTTCGAAGAAGTCGGTGACTATAGCTCTAGCTCCAAGCGCTATGCTCGCAAGTGCAAGTTCATCAATGAGCACGGTTGAGGCATTGCTGCGGACCACTTTCCCCTGGTTCGACTGGACCAAGCAGCCGCTGGAGCTCAACCCTGGCCAGAAGGCGATG
The DNA here is from genome assembly GCF_000143455.1 of Volvox carteri f. nagariensis. Lineage (NCBI taxonomy): Eukaryota > Viridiplantae > Chlorophyta > Chlorophyceae > Chlamydomonadales > Volvocaceae > Volvox > Volvox carteri. The sequence goes on along the minus strand of NW_003307584.1, from coordinate 433,379 downwards.
TCGTTCGCCGTGGGGGAGTGAGGAGGCTTTAGGGGGGTGTGGTCTGTCGTCTGTGGTGTTGGCCTGACACCCAAGCTATCTCTATTTGGGCTGTAGTATTTGTGATAATCACGGTTTGTTAGGAATGCTAGAATGCAGACGCGAATGTGTGCGCACATGGCTCGATGGCTGTCCAGGTCTGGCTGTTGCCCAAATTCATATTTTATCTTGTGAGAGATCGTTTTCCAAACACTAAAGCAATACGCCTTTCATTGTAAAAGCGAAAAACATGAATTCCATGACGGAATAGCGCAAAAGGAATACGCCACGAGTATTGTAATACGGCATGGCGTGAACCCCGGCGTATTGATACGCCATACGCCTGGCGTATTAATTTGAGGTACCATTATTACGCCAGACGGCCAAAACGAATACGGTCGCATCCCTGATCCCTGATCCCTGATCGCTGCGTATGGCTTCCGTGATCAGGAGCATGAGCGCACACATCACACGCGACATCACTTAGTATGACATGGCATAGCAACTTTCTAACCCAGTCTGAACGGTAGCTGGATTTGATAGTCCTCCTACATAGCAGTATCCTAATTGCCAATCATTGCGGTGCCCTAATCTTAATCCAATACCAGTGTACTAATCGTAATCCTGGATATAGGTATTTATCCTAATCCTGGGGCCGGGTCCCAATCCTAATCCTGGGGCCGGGTCGCAATCCTAATCCTGGGGCCGGGTCCCAATCCTAATCCTACACTCGGGTCCTCATCCTAAACCTGGCCTCAACTTTGTATCCTAATCCTGCCCCTCTTTCCGAATCCTAATTCCTGCCTGACCGGTACCCGAACCCAATCCCTAATCTTTGCATCCCTCTGCTACAAGAAGCTGCGCTGTGATGACGCTGATGACTATCCAGGGAGTTGCCAAAGTTTGCACCACAAATCACCGTTACATGAGCATGGGGCACTTCACCTGCCATGGAAAGAGGCCCTGCAAGGGCTACATGAGGTAGACGAACGAGTGGAGTGGCTGATGAACAGGCCAATGCCAGAAGGTGTGATTTTGGAGTTCAAGGACCGATTAGTGGGTGGTTGGAAGCATACGCGTTTAGATGTCCAGCCTGACGTGTATCCGTCAGACGGCAAGCAACCAGGAATCCACATGGCGAAGTATAAGCATTGGATGGTTTTGGCGGCCGAGCAAGCGGGCAGGAAGGAGGTGCTCCTGCATATCACAATGTTTATCCCGCGTTCGGCGAATCGCAAGCTTATGCAGTTTAGGCTTTGCTGTTGGGGACTGGCGGCTAACAGAGCGTGTAAGGGACGGCGTTATATACCTAGGGAGGAGCGAGTATGCCCTTGCTGCGGCACTGATAGCCATATCGAGGATGGCAAACACATTTTGCTAGACTGTCCGGTGTACGACGAAATCAGATCTGATATGGGCTTTCCACGCTTCGAACATATGAAGGACGCTATGAAGTGGGAACCTGAACGCCTGGCAAGGATGCTGGAACGCATATGGTCCCACCGCAACTCTATCGTTCCCTTTGGTCGTTAGTATACTTCATCACTTGTTTCGTTGGAAGTGCGAGGTAGGATGGTGCTTATAGGCGATTTGGCAGCCCTTGAGCCCTCGGCTCGTACAAGGGTGGTTTGCAGGTACGGGGAACGCACCCACGACCATGTAACAACAACAACAACAACAACCTGCCACCAATGATAGAATTTTCGATTCTAACAGGTCTCAATCCCGGGATCTTCCGGGGGCAATGGTCCGTGCCTTACCAGTTGTGCCTAGCCTAAGCAGGGCTGAAGAATTCGACGGTCTGTTGGAGTCCAACGCGTGAACGGGCAGTGTGTGCCAGAGTACGGTAACCAGGCGTGCAAGTTTTCGTGCCCCACGTACTGGGATCGAAACCAACATGCACGTGAGGCACTTGTAAGCGGTCCCCTTGCAAAGGTTTCTGTACATTTCTTAAAGTCATGCACTTCCGGATGCCGGCCTGAGCCAACCCTGCCAATCCGACAGCCAATTCGATACCCGGACAGGCCAATGCGATACCCCGACAGGCCAATGCGATACCCGGACAGGCCAATGCGATACCCGGACAGGCCAATGCGATACCCGGTCTGCCCACCAGCCAGCGCAATTCCGGGGCTCCACAGCGCAATTCGAATACCTCCGGCGGCCCGCCAGAAGATTTCAAGACCCTGACGGACCAAGTTTTTTGTCAGGAATAAAAGTCAGGCCAATTCTGCAACAGAGCTCTTCCCCAATTCCAGCCCAGATCCTACCCCTGCAAGACTCCCTTGGAGCCTCTGCCCGCATGCACACGCGTGGACGAAAAAGGTCACACAGACATCGGACATAGACATTGGAAAGGAAGGACGTGGCGCGGAAATGTGTCGCGTGTGTTTGTTATATGAAGTCCGCAGATCCCCCATCCACGGTCCCCTAGTTCACCCAAGTTTTCACCACATGCTAAGTGGCATGTGCCCTAGAATGAGCGCGATGGTGGGGAGCGGCAGATAGCGGCGTCTCGTTTTCTTGTAAGAATAGGAACGCGGAGGAAAAGCTACCGTAGCTCTCCCACGGCTGTCTTCCTGCTGAAGTCCTTCCAGCTGTTAGCACCGGTTACACTGCAGTTTTTTGCACTGCAAAGCGAAAAAGAGCTATCTCGACACGGAGCGTAGGCTGAAAGGAACCGGACCGCTCCTAAACAATCGGGAAGCGTACGCTGATTTAGCTTGCCCAGAAACTGGTGTAAGCCCCGAGAAGCGAAATTGCTCGAAATTCGCTAAGACGCGCAGTGATTTTAATGTGGCCCGCTTATATAGTCAGGCTAGCGCTCATCATCACCACGCGCCGTACTTCTCCAATCGTAGCTCCGTTAGCTCCGAAGTTACGACAAGTACTGACATGAGTTCCGGTAGGTCGTCAACTTACTCCAAAACATTACACAGGCGTTGATGTGTACAAAATACTTTTGTACGTGCGTGGCACAGGGTATGGCGCATAGTGTTTCGGGAGTCAAAATTGTACGACGTGCCCATGCGGTAAGGACGAGAACCATAACAGTTAAATAAGATGAGGAGGAAGTACGCTTGTTCCCCGAATTCAACCACGTTGCCATGATATGTTTATATATAGGGAGAATGCTTTGGGAAAGCCCTGACCAGCAAAGTAGGACTGTCAGACGATGAAGTAAACAGTCGAAAATGCAGGACAGCAGTGCCAATTCACTAGAGGTACCTACGGCGGTTCCTGCACCAGCATCTGTACCAGCGCCCTCGCCCCTCACATCGACCCCAAGCATTGAAGGCGCTGCAGCTGCAGCTGCTGCTGGAGCTACATCACAGGATCAGCAACCTGCACATGCAGCTCCTACAGCAGCGCCTAGCCCAGCAGTGATGCCGACGGCTCCCTCGGGATTGCCACCACCAACTGTGCAAACGGCAGCAACAACACCCACTGGGGCCTCATTACAGGCGCAACCATGTGCACAGGTATACAGGGTGAAAGCCATCCTTGGTAGATCGCAAAATCTGCAATACTCTCCCCTTTACTCATGTCGCGTTTGGTCGCATTCGGTGTGGCTTACATTATTCTAGGGCGTCCCCGCCCTTCGTTGAAAACTAGCCTCCAAAAAGCATATTTCATACGATAAGCCGCTTAGGATTTTGCAAACCCTTTTGTGCCACCGCCATGCTGAGCATGCCGCAGGATGGTGCCTCCTGCACGCCGGTCACGCCGCATGACCCCATCTGCGGGTACTTGCTCCAGGACCCAGCATTTTTAGCTGCTGTAAAACAACAAGATGCCTCTCTGGCGGCTCAGGCCGCAGCCAAAACTATCAAGGTGCGCGCCATGGGTGTCATCCCCACATTCGCCCCACTTCCTCCTGACCTAGCAGCAACCCAACCCTGAACAGCCATCCCCCAATTCCAAGCCCTCCCAACTACGCTCCCAAACCTGTCTTTCCTTTCCTCTGGATCCCCGGCCAGCTCGTGGTGCAGAACCCCCAGCTGTCCTAAAGAGCTATCTCCTGCCGAGCTGCGCAGCCCACACAATGCCACCACGAACCCACGATCTACATACACACACACACACGTGCTTTACCTGTACCTTGCAACGTGTCCGTCTGTCCGTGTGTCGAAAGAGAGAAAAGAGAGAGAGAGAGAGAGAGAGAGAGAGAGAGAGAGAGAGAGAGGCGCGCAGCGTGAGCAAATTTGAATGCCCGTTTCAGAAGGCTATAAACCAAGGGCACATTACACCGTAACTTCCCCGACTATTGGGGTCCCACCACCACCACCACCTAGGGGGGTCCTCGCAGCACCACGTCAACCCGAATTCTCAACAAGCTCCTCAACAAGCTCAGCAGTGTCCCGACTGAAGTTTTACCGTCATATTTCCCTCGTGTTCATTTTAAAGTCAGTACAGAATTTCACGTCGTTGGAATCTTGGAAACTTGTCCTCCCTGGCATTTCGTCACACCGTCGCGCTCTGTTCACCCCCTTATCTTCACCCCCTCACGACATCCATAATCGCACAGCTCAACCTGCATGCCATCATCAGCCGCATCAAGCCGCAGCAAAGCGCTGCCCTGGCGTCCTTCATGGCGGCGGGGGCTGGCGGCGGCGGCGGCGGCGGCGGCGGAGGAGGAACCCCCCTCCCGGCCCTCTCCTCGGGTAGCTACGTGGACGCTGCCGGCGGCGGCGGCGGCGGCCCTGGTGGCGGCGGCGGGCTCGGGTCATTGCCGTCAGTGCCCGGAGCCGGATATTCCGGTGGTCCTATGGTGGGGGGCCCAGTGCCGCCGGGGTCGGCGGCAGCAGCCGCGGCGGGGCCTGGATCCGGACTGTGTGTGGGTATGGGGGAGAGGCGGATTTCGGATCCAGATGGTCGGTTCAAACGCGGCGGCAGCTGCGAGCCCTTGGATCTCACGGGGTGCGGCTCGGGACGTGTACGGGAGCTTCGGAGGGGTGACTGTGAGCAGAGGCGTGGCG
>NW_003307584.1:401564-428219 GCF_000143455.1 Volvox carteri f. nagariensis | reverse complement strand
CCGGAGCTCCTGGGTCATGATGCCTGGGTGGCGAGAGTGGAACACAACGGCTGGGTTGAGCTGCAGGTGCCGAAACTGGGTAAGAGACAGACATACACACAAACGCACATACACATACACATACACACATAGAGCGAGCTGAACTGCGGTGCTTTCTTTCTCTGGGCCCACCCCGCAGGTCGCAACGTGAAGCTGCAGCAGCGGTACTTGCAGCTCATTCCCCCCCAACACCCCCTGATGCTGGGACCGCCCGTCGTACATCCGTCACCACACCCGTCACCGTCGCTGGGTCCGGGGCCGGCAGCGGCGGCAGGGCCGCCACCGCTGCCGCCGTCAGCAGCTCAGGCAGCGGGGGCGGCGGCACCGCCGCCGCCGCCGCTGGGCCTGCCGCCCCCTGGGGGCCGCCGCGGGACATCCGAAACGGGTGGCATGGGGCCACCTGGGATGCCGTACATGGACGAACAGGGCCGGCCGTACAAGCGGTTGCAGTTGGATCCTTCCATCCGTCCGGCATTGCAGTTGGAGGCGCTTCCCCCGGCACGAGGTTAGTGGGAGGAACTTTGCGATGTTAATTTATTATTAAATTACCTTGGGGGGTAGCTCATTTGTAATTAATTTCCGTATCACCTATTTTCCGTACACCTTGATATACGTATTGGCAAGTAATTACGCCTACCTTTGACCTCTCGCTTTTTTCACCAGGGGGGTTGGGGTAGGAACGTGCTTGGTGGCTCTGTAAACCTAAAATATAACATTATACTAATAAGTAGAGAATTATTCTGTAATTTTTTGTGTGTTAATACTTAGCTATTATTATAGTGTTACTTTTACTAGAAACATTTTTACCAAGGATTCCAGCTATTATTATAGTGTTACTTTTACTAGAAACATTTTTACCAAGGATTCCAGAAATGGTAATTTTATTGTTGAAAATGTTCACTCGCAGCTTTTCTGCCTCCCCTAAGGAGCATTCCCCCCTTGATGAGCCTATTCCCACATGCCCGAGCTGCTGCCTGCCACATCTCCCCGGACATGTCCCCATCCCCCTTCCCCCTTTCCCCTGGCCCTGGCAGCAGCTTCACTCGTTCGTGGTTCGCCTTTTCCCCTTTTTTCCCCCTTTGCTCGCTCGTGATTTGTATCCCCCCCGTTTTCCCCTCCCCCTCTGTCGCTGCAGTGTCCTCCACTCCGGGTCGCGGCAGCACCCCGCGGGTGAAGGAGCTGGTTCGTGCCATCCGCCGCGACCTGCTGGCACTGGAGGAGGCCGTACCGTGGAACTGCGTCAACCCCTCCTGGAAGAATGCAAGGCCCGGCTGGCGGCGTAGCTTGCAGAGAAACGTGGATGTAGCTGCTGCAGCCGCGGCGGCGACGACGACGACGATGACGGTGACGGCGATGCCCACCACGCCCTCGGCCACAGCGGCGGCGGCGGCGGCGGCGGCGGCGGCGGCTGCCGCCGCTGACGCGGCGGCGACGGCAGCGGTGGCGGTGCTAGTGGGTGCTACAGCCGCCAGTATGTTGGAGCTGCACGATGCCCTCATGACGGAGAAGAGCCAGGGGCTGTTCGCCAGGCGGGGCGCGTGGGAAACCCGACTAAGGGAACTAGCAGATGGTAGGTTTCGGAGCTGGGGTGTCCTCGGATGGGTGGGGTAGGGGGTATAGGGCCGATTGCGATAATATCCCTGTCGGGATGGTGAGATGTTTTTGATCAGGAAAGCACCGCACGGTGCCAATCCCTCTCAATTGCCGTACGTGACGTACCACTTTCACCTTGTGTCGTGCAAAGGCGGCAACAACTACGCCAGTCTGCAAGTACTTTGGTCGGAAATGGCGGAGGGAATAAAAGTGTGGCTGGCAGCAGGAGGGGGGGTGCCGCCACTCACGCCCGGGGGAGGAGGCGCTGGCGCTGCGCCCGGCACGCTGCCGTACACTAGGTCGTACGACGGTGGAATGGCCGTGGAGCGTGGCGGCGACGGCTATGGTGCCCAGGTAAGGAGGCGAGAGGAGGCGGCGGATAACCGCACTGTGGGTTGGGGAGCTATGTCGGGGTCTCTTTTCCGTTTCTCTCTCTCTCTCTCCTAATTCGCTCTTTCCTGATCCTCTTGTTCGCATGTGGCAAGAGCCATGTCTCCATTCCCACAGTACGTGACAAAACAGCCCGCCATGCAGCACCGCGTCTTCCCACTTCCGCTTTCGCGTGTTCGTACTCCTTTGCTTTGCACTGCCTTTTAATAAAGCTACAAACATCATGTGACATCTTAAGAACTAAAACTATTAGAATCCTGTTAAAACTGTTAAAACCCTGAAAAACCCTGAAAAACCCTGAAAAACCCATTCCCAACCGGTAGCCTCTGAGCGAGGACGACTACTACATGGCCGCTGCCACCGCGCAACATCAGCATCACCACTACCAACAACAACAACAACAACAACAACAACACATGCCGTCGCCTTTCTTCGACTACGCTTCCGCCGTGGCAGCGCCGACCGGCGGTGGTGGTGGCGGCGGCGGTGGCCGCAGCACCACCGCCGGTGCCGCCGCCACAGCTGTAGCAGCGGGACGGCCCCCCGTCACTCCGTGGGTGATGCGTTCCGAGCTGACGGTGCTCATGCAGTCGTTGGAGGCGGAAGTGGACACGGACCTGGATGAGGGGCCGGAGGCGACTGACGTTGAGGATGAAGAGTATGGCGGAGGTGGAGGAGGAGGAGGAGGGGATGACAGTGACGCGGAGCGTCCGTCGGCGGCGTGTCGCCGGTGGCAGCGGCAGCGGCGGCGGCAGCAAAGGACGCAGTCGCTGCCGCTGGATCGGGAGAGTGAGGAGCAGCAGCAGCCAGCACCGCCCGCGGACGCGGAGGGGATAAGGGCAACAACAACAACAGCGGCGGCGGCGGTGGCGGCGGCTTCTGGAGAGGAGCCCCAGCAGCAGCAGCAGCAGGGCGGCAGGCAGGACTCGGAAGTGGGGCTGGCGGGGCCGGCGGAAGGGGAGGAGTCGCAAAAAAGGATGGACGTCCCCGCCGACACCGCAACGTCTTTGCTGGCGGGAAATTCGCCAGTCGCAGCTGAAGCGGTTGGGGACCCTCCTGCAGAAGCTACTGCCGCCGCTGCTGCCGCCGCTGCTGGCGCCGTCGTGACGCCCATGGATTTGGATTCGGGAACGGCAGCGACGGCGACGACTTCCTAGGCGCTTGTTTTCAGTTCCCTTCATTACGCATGTTTTTTCCCCTCTACGTGACAGTCATCCCCGTTTCGCATCCTGAACGGTGCGGACTCCAACAGGCTGGGGGGCCCAGGGGCCGACTGGGCAGAGAGAGAGAGAGAGAGAGAAGGTTGTGTCTCCCCTCCTCATTCGTCGGTGAACCTGTCTTAGTTCTGCGGGGCCCGCTGCTGGAGGATTAACCTCCCTGGACCGGTGTCAATTCCGTCAGGGTACATTCAGTCAGGGTACTCTCAACACCACACACATGTCTTGACGGGTGCATGACGAGTTGAGGCGGGGCCCCCTCAAGCAAGCGAGTAAGTAATGCCCCCGTCATTGGCAACACCTGCAGAAAATGCTGAAGATTCACTACCAATTTGCCTTACTGATGGACGGACAGATGGACAGACGGACTTCCCGAAACACGGACAGACTGACGGACGGCCTGGATGTGTAGATTGGTTGGTTTTTTGGTGATTCCCTGTCGTGGTGCCCTTCTTGTAGTGGTTACGTGATTACAAGGAAGGTGTTTGCCTGGTGTTACACCAACTGCTAGTGCATCTCAAGTGGTCTACCGTCTCACCCACCTCCTCAATCCACATGTTCTACTGAAGTAGCTGGCCGCTGCTGAAAAGGCCTCTCGAGATGCTTGTGGTCGCGCTTCGCACGTATTTGTAGTTGTTATGTGTGCCGTTCTGTGTACCGGCTACTACATCTACACTGCAGTTGTCAATGCTGAACACATATGGATTGCATTGCACACACAAATGCTGTTAGTGGTGGGCCTTTAAATTTGTCACTGAAGTCCATGCCCCCAAAATCGACGACCCTGCCATCTAGATCTGACCACTGCATGCACACATTGACAGTGTTTACTATCCACTGGCCTGGCTGTAGCAGCGACCTGTCGAGCATACACACCTGGACATCAGAGGGCATCATGAAAACATAGCAGAGTGGATATGGTGATGACTGGTGATGGCTCTGCTACTATTGTAGCCAAGTTAAAGACACAGTGGGAAGATGGGGGTTTCTGGTGCAGTGGGCTCAATTGTGACAAGCTGCTGGTCCAATGCCTTCTCCACTGTTGCATAGACAGCGATATTCTCTGGTCCATGGACGACCCTATGACTTTCTGCACAGCCAGACACAGCATGGACATATATCAGCATGTATACATGATGTAACACCAGGCAAAGAGTACTCCCAACTGGGAGATGCCAGGGGAGCTGATCCTTCTTACATCCCCACTCCCCCTCGAGCGAACGTCCTCGGGCGCCCCTGGGCATATCCCGTAGGATTTAGGTTGTTTGAGATCCCATAATGTGCGTTGGTATATTATTATGACATATCATCCGTCCCCATCCGAGATGGAGGGCTTTAATTTTGACTCAGATGGCAGACTTCTCACCCACCCCCACCCGGGCATCCACCTTTGGGGTAAGAGTATGTTGCATCGTGCCTGGTGTGTGATATGTTCGCAACCGGATTCGATCCGGGGAATTCCCACCTCCTAGGAATTCGCACCAATGTGACACCAGGCTAAGAGTACTCAGGGAGATGCCAAGGGAGCTGGACCCTTCTTAAACATGACTACAAACATGGATATTTATAGTTCAAGTTCCGCACACAAGTGCAGGTGTGTCCATAAAAGCCGGGGGGGCCATGGACGTTGTATTGAAATTGATGCAGGTACACAGGAGGTCATCATCATCCACCTCGTCTGCTTCAGGGCAAAGCGCCTCAGCACAACGTGCCTGGCCTCCCAAATTTCCGAGGTACCTGGCCAATGCCAGGGGTGGCGCCTCAGTCATAATGGTGCGCATGCTGCGCCCCTTAAAGACTAGATCACCATCATACTTAGCCTGTATGCTCTTGTAAGGGGGGCATTCATTTGAAAACATGCAACTCATCTTCAACCGCTCCACAGTCACAACGCCTGCAGGTCCTCGCGGTGCACTCACGCCCATTAGGCCTATAATCGGGTCACGTGAAACTTGTCTCATTCGTTTTGGAGTTGATTACCCTAGGCTCCCATGGGGTTGACTGGATGCATGTAGGCCAAATGCATGGGGGCCATGCACCTAAAAACAAAATTGCACGTGACCAGGTTATAACTCCCAACAGCCTAACCGGAAACGCATGAGCACTTGCAGTCGCTGGGGCATGGCTACTTTAGTGTGATCCAGCCAATTGAAACGCGCACCCCTAGGCGGGGCCGTTCCCATCCAGTTCATATAGCGACAAGCCTTGGCTCCGGTGATCCCTACGGGGAAAACGCGGGGGTCACCCAAGGTATTCGGGCACTCCTGATCCTGATGAGACCCTGCTAAAATCCACCCACCAGCAGCCGGATGATACGTCCAGCCAGCACCTTGTCGGACCGACTGATAAGCTGTGTGATGAGTCCGTGGCGTGTGTGTTTTGTCTGCTCGGAAATGTCTTGATTGCTTCGTGAGTGCATTAGGAGCTAGGTGCGGCGATTTATTTTAGGTGGTGATTTCACCCCGGCGGCGAATAAGAGGCACGACGGGACGTGACGGGACGTGACATGACGTGACATGATGGGCTTACAACGCCCCTCTCTGACCTGCACCAGCTCGCGTGCTGGTAGGCTGGTAAAAGAGGAGCAACTGGCATGGCGGGGCGGGGGAGGAGGATTTATACCCGCCTGTTGGCTGTGGTCGTATGCGGAGCTGCAGGAGGGTACGACACAGCGGTATCGAGTGTTGGTGTCTATCGCCTTTTGTGCAATGGGTTGCAGTAGATATCGTGTGGGTGAGTATTGTTTGGGGGTTGTTGTTGGATGGTTGGATGTCGGCACGATGTCGATGTGGTCTGGATCCACTGGTTGCGGTGATGGATCTTCTTTCTGGTCTGGTTCAGGGGGGGGCCCTCTGTTCAAGGGCGATGGAGTTGTAGCTCTGTGCGCTCTGTGGCATGTGATGAGTCGTTTTTGGGTGAGGAGGTCGAGGCTTCCTGGGTCCTCACTACTGTCAGGTTGTCAGTCAGTCAGCATCGTGTCGCGTGATGAACTTACTTCCCACCCTGAATTTAGAATTGCATTTTTAAGCTACTATAATTCACGCTAACGATTCACCGAAGGAATTACTTAGACATACTTTTGTATGGAAGTAAAACGCGGTGTCATGGCCTTTATAATAATCAACATCTAAGTAATGATATATTTACGAATGACATACCAGATAAATCAAATTACGATAAGGCGTGGCAAAGTGCCTTGCATTATCAAAAAGCTGCCGGTGGCTAATTATTGGGCAGGCAGGCAGGCAGATGTCAACGTCGTGATAGATCCAAATCGTACAGTGGATAAAATGCAGGGAGCACTGGGCGGTGCGAACGTCCCGTTACAAAAGATTTCAAAGAGTCAGCAGCATTCGTTTGTGCAATATGATGTACGGCATTCATGAGGTTTCCGCTTTCCGTTCCGTTCGTTGTCCTTCAACTTGTCACGACGGCGCCGACCCTGCCGACGCAAAACTACAATATGAACCAACATAAGCCAGCCTAACTACCTGCAAACGATGATGATGATGATGATGATGATGATGATGATGATGATGATGATGGTCAGCATGCAACCGGTGCACGCAGGTCCTATCACTAACAAGACTCTGCAACAGTAGATGGCTTTCATACACATCACAGGAAAAGTCTTTGCTTGGACTTCACACCTCCTCTGTGTCGAAGGACCAAAGCAAAGGACTAACCCACGACGTGACCAACCACCACCAGCACCACCTGCACTAGCTAGCAGTAGCACTCAGTGTGCTCGTCCACACCGATACCGATACCAGTGCGGCAACATCTCTCTTCCCTGTCCCGTCCTGAGATGCAGCATCCATTTTCAAGCACCAGCTACTGCTGCTGCTGCTGCTGCTGCTACGGCCAATAATGTCTGTAGTCCATTTCTGCACGCACACGTGCGCCGACACAAGCTCCAACATTCCCACCAACCTACCGGCTAACCACCCAGCACGATGGCGAGAAAGCAACGGCCTGGATGACGCCGGGCCAATACAAAGATCACAAAGCCCCATATCGTTGTTCCTGATAACTTATCCCCAAAGCCATTTTGCCACTAACAGATAGATAGATAGATCAGTCATCGTTCGTCGCTCGACCCTTCAATGCCCATCACAGTGCGCTCTTCACCGCAATTCGCTTTGGCTCCTTCTTTGCCGGCGGCTCCTTCTTGGGCACCGTCACCCTGAGCACGCCCTTGTTGATGGAGGCGCTGATGTCCTCGGCGTTGGCGTTCTCCGGAAGTGTGAAGGCGCGGCTGAAGCTGTAGGAGCTGCGCTCGCTGCGCCACACCTTGCCGCCCTCGTCCTTCAAGCTGTGGGAGATCTTCCGCTCGCCGCTCACCGTCAGCACGCCCTCGTGTAGCTCCACTTTGACGTCTTCGGGCGTCATGCCGGGAGTGTCGGCGTGCAGCTCGTAGGCAGTGGGCGTCTCGATGATGTCCATGGCAAGAGTCGGCTGGGCGACACCGGCTCGCGAGCTGCCGCCGGCCGTGGCGCTGGACATTGGGTTGCCAAGGGCGCTGTTGATGAAGCGGTTCATGGCGCGGTCCATCTCCGAGAAGAAAGGATCAGCGAAGACAACCGTGGAGAGAGCCATCACGCTTCGTTATCTTTTACTTTTTAAGTAGGTATATAAGCAAGGAAGCTTTAAAGACTCTTTGTTATGTCATATCAAGATATCGGTTTGGTTAACAATTGGCCTCACAGGCTTTTTAAATCGGTTGGAACGAAGGTTGAGGTAGTTTCTCGAAACCAAGACGGTTCCCGATTATCCCGACAGCCTTCCAGAAACCCCATTCTAGAACTATCTGGATATCATGTGAACAAGAATATAATTATATCGCTGTCTTTACATACCTTTCCAAGTAGTTATTGGGCACTAGATAGAAGTTTTGGACATCGTATCGTGACGACAGACCCGATTTGCTTCACAAATGATCAAAAATCACAAATTATACAGCGTGCAATTTGAAGCGGTCGGATGAGTGTGCGGCGCGAATGCGGCACAAATGCTGAAGAGGGGTGAAGTAGGAAAGCGCCTTTTGTTCAAAGCTGTAATTGTATTTATTACGGAGGCTGAGAAATGTATAACTTATCGTACGTTTCAGCGCCAAGCACGTGTACCTTGCATGTCGCTCCGTAATCATGATGCGAACCCGCCCTGCACTCGACCCGTTCGGAGTCCACTGTAACAATCGCATTCTGCTATCGGAGGCAACTTGGCCTGGGGTTCAATGCTCGGCAATCAACCTCCAGACTTTGACGGACGTATCCTTCATAACTTTTCGCTCACAGCTAACTGATTGGCTTGTTGAGCTGTACGCTTCCGCGCCGCTTCGGCTTCCTGCTCTACCAAGGAACGAGCTTCACACATGCACACGGTAATGCATGATTACGGAGGTCCCTGAGTGGGATTACATTAGTATCGCCGGTATAATAATGTATAGTGTTCCTAAAGGACACGATTTATGATCCGACTGGGTAGCCAGCTTTTTAGAAGCCGAAAATGGCACGGCCCCAGTCGCCCCGCACCATACCGAAGGGGAAGCTATACGCCGTTGGGCTGCCAGCGGAGGAAGAATGCCGTGTTTGGACTACACGCTCTCATTATTATGTATAGCTGCGAGGGCCAGTTGCAGCGGCCGGCGGCGTTGGAGTGATGTATGAGTCTTGGTGTGTACACGGTGCTGCTACGGCGCCATGCAAATCCATGGACAGTGCATGGCGCGCCGCCTCCATGTCAACAAGAACGGCTGAGTATCTACAGCCCCCTGGTAGTGCGCGACCCCAGTTCCCCATGGCCAGTGGAACTGGAGAACTGGAGGACATGTAAGAGATGTGCATGAGACGGAGCAGAAGGCAAAAGCAGGGAAATGCTGTTGGAGCAGTTGGAGGCATGGATGGTCTGCTGGAGTGGCGGAGTGCGGCGGAGCTGAGCCATAAATAGCTATTCCAAAGAAGCCCAAGGAAAGGGCGTGAAAACCACGCGGCCACACACGTGGTCGCACAGCAATCAAAGCAGCATGAGCAGAAGCACAGAGCGCCGCAGCATGCACGCATACCGCAAACCCCCTTATGGCATAAAAGGGTAACCGGTAACCGACCGGTTAGCTGTAGCAGGAGGATCCCAATAGGATGTTTTTTAGCGACGGATTTGAACTTTTAAGTCATTGGCGTTCAACAGCCCCTGGCAAGTTCAGAGGCAAAAAATAGGGCGATGAACCTTTAAAAACGAGATCGTGAAACTCGTTCTGCATCAAATTTTCTCCAGTTCACCGTTACTTGTCTCAAGGGCTTAGTTTGCTGGCATCGTAAATTTGTTCTCGAACTCCTCCTCCCCCTCCAATCGGCCTCACTTCCGTTTCCCAACACCCCCCAAGCTCCAACCGTCTCACCTAAGCCTATCTCCTCCAATACGTTGCCAGCTGCCGTGACGTCCCCACCAACCACCATAACCGCCAGACTAACTACTGAGGTTACCGGAGACCTGAGGCCAGCCGTCAATGTACGACATTTCTCAATCTGCACACCTAGGGTTGCATTTTGCTTTTTGAATAGATGCAATTTGGTGTATTTATATTCGAATGAGCAAAATAATACCATTATGATGTATCCACACGCGGACAACGACACGTGTACGTGTCATGCAGGACACAGGTCTACACAGGTCTACTTCCCCTTCAACACGCGTATGTATGTCTGTATGCCCTCTCTCTATGTATATAGTAGCTGGCCGTGGCTGAAAAGGCCTCTCGAGATGCTGCCAGTGGTGGAGAGCGCTGAGCGCGTATTTGTAGACCTCATGTGTGCCGTGCTGTGTACCAGCTACTACTACACTCTCTCAACCCCACTCTCTCACACACATACATACATACTCACACCACACATGCACATGCAGACGAGCACACAGTTTATTATATGCAACGGACTGCAATGCAAATGCACCGCAATCCGACCCCAAAGGAAAAACATCTGAATCTGCAATGATCCTGACAGCAGTCCAAACAAAACACAGCACACCTCTCATTTGCATCCCTTGGACCCACCATTAGTCCATCCATCCAAATACAAATACCCCAATTTTAGGAGGGAGCGCAGAAAGTTGACGACTGGAACACACGAGGACGCGATGGGGCACGACGCACCGTAAAGGGGGGGGTTTTCTGGGGAGCAACGAAACACGTCATGCATACATACTTACATACAGACATACCGACACACGAACGCCAGGAGGAAACGGACGCCGACCGGCAAACTTCCCCTCCTGCGATCATGTACTTCTTGGCGGTTTATCGTAACCGACGTAAACACAGGAAGGTCGTACATATACATGACAAACATATATTTACACGTAACTACATGTACACACATACATACAAATTGACAAAAAAACGCAATGATCAAACCCCTCGCCCCGCACACTTCATGGCGGTGCACCCACCTTACCAACCCTCCATGCGCATCACAACGCCACATGGCGCGAGGGAGTTTAAGGGGTGTTGAAGGGGTTTTAAGGTTTTCATATTCCTAAAACCTGCCATGTCGACCCTCACTCGTCCCCCTCGTATCCCTCCCTCGCGACCCCCAGGTACTGCCCCCCCATCAGCTGTAGCACCTCCCGCCAGAGAGGAACTGGCAGCTGTAGCGCAGGCTTCAGCACCAGGGAACGGGAACACGCGGCGGGGTACCTGACCACGAAAACACACACACATACAAACAGACTCATATGCATGAACTTGTCAATCAGTTATGGGCGTGAAGGACGTGTACATATAAACATACATACATTATGAGACGTACAATACGCATGTGACAGATATACAGACATACATACAGCCATCATGGGCCGTGTTAACGACAACAACAAACAAAAGAGGGATGGTGGTCTTCTTTCGTCAGGCCTGGAAGGCGGGATCAGGCCGATCGCAGGGGGTAATTGCAGGCGGGTTGAAGCCAACCCATTTCGACGTTCAACCTTTACCCCACTGTGCCGTACGGCGGGTTCAAATTTCGAACTTCCTCCGTACATATGTCCCCGACACAAACCCCCCACCCGCCTTCGTGCGTGCGGCCTCTTACGCAACAAAAGTCCAATCCGCCAATACACGCCCCAATTTTCGGAGATCCGTCCCCAAGAAATCGAAAATTAAAACCAAGTACAACCCGTCTAAAACCGACTTCCCTCGCGAAAGACATCTAAAAACTAAAACCCGAACTAAAACCGAGGCTCACCAGGCTCCTTTAGCCACCTCTTCCTCGAGCTGCCCCGGCGCCCAGGTCAGAGCTCCCGCGAAGAATTTGAAATCAGTGGAGGGAAGACGACCCTCCTGTACGGCAGCGGTAGCCGCCGCCTCGCCCGCCATGTATACGCCAGGGACTACCTAACGGACGCATACATACATGGCAGGTGGCTGGCAGAAGTTAAGGCCTGATTTCTGCTCCCGGAGGTTCCGGGTTCAAATCCGCCTGCCGACCCCTCGGTGTGTGAGGGGTGTTGAATTGGGCGGTGGGCCCCCTTCTTGTGGACGGTGTTGGACGTGATTTTATCAACTTGCGAGCTGACCAGGAACTAATTTGAGGCGCCGTTGATCCGCTAGATTTGGTTGGATGCTTGTGGTGAGTTGCCGAACTCAAAGAGTACATTCTGAAGTCGGATGGGGTGAATGGATTAGGGTGCCCCTCTCGCAGGGGAGAGCAGGGAAATGCCTCGGGAAAGAGGGCCGCTGGTGAACCTATACCACCCTGTAACAACATACATACATACAGAGCCCACACGCGTAGACCCAGAGATTTTGGAAATAACACAGACAGATGCCGTAGCATCATCATCATCATCATCATCATCATCATCATCAAAGATTAGCAAAGTGCCCTAACAGCTTCAACACACTCTTCCCCCGGGGGGCCCCGTACCTTCCTTCGTTGCCTAACCCCCTCCTCATCCTAAGCCTTCTCCTCAAAACCGCCCCCCGCCCCGCCCCGCCCCGCCCCGCTCTGCACCAGGTCCCTTACACAGGTGCAGCACTACCGCCGATCAGGCGACATCCCCCCATCCTCCGTAGCTCACTCACTTGTACGCAATGATTCAGTCGATGCCCGTGCATGATGTGAATCACCTGTAAATGTACGGCAAGGTACGACAAAAATCAGGATGTCCCTTTCAAGTATAAACCCTAACCTCCTCCATCCCTCTCACCCCACCGCTACCAGCTGCATGTGCATACGAGTGGTCGCGATGCCAGGGAGGGCACATTTTCATCTGGATCCGGATCACAGATCTTTTTCGAGGACACCTATCGCCCCAGGGAGCAGGTTTTAAGTAACGACGACGAAGAAGAATTTTTTAAGGTGGTAATTTTAATATTTCTAATAATTTCGAAACTTCGTCCATTCTTCACCAAATCCGTTACATTAACAGGATTTACATTAAATTTGAACTCCTGAGAGGGGAGCTCCCGGGGGTCACTAGAACCCCTAGAACGCCGTCATCCCGTTTAAATCCCCCGTTCCCTTCTCCTTGTGGTCCCAAAAAAAGGCGTCAGCCCCTCATCCTGCCCAGTGTACCTGTTGCGCGGTGAATCCCCCGCAGTACACTCGGTTGTCTTGGAACACGCGTTGTACGGGAACGGGGCCCTGTTAAGGGGGGGAGAGCGGGGGCAATGGTAGTGTCGATCGTGTCGGTCTTGGGTTTTTTGTGTGTGGATGCAGGTTTGGTTTTCACGTTGAAAGGCGTTGGTTTTCATTTGGATGTGCTGAGCGGTGCACACGGAGTGTTGTGCACGACGTCGAAAATGCGTAGGTACGGCGTACGGCAGGGATAAGATCAAGCGTGCAAAAGGGTGAGGTTAAGGGCGGATGAGGAGGGGAAGAAACCCCTGAAACCCCTAGAAAACCGATAAAATAAAACTCACCCCTAGCTCCAGGGGCAGACCTCCCGGCTTGCGACCCAGGACCATGCCGGTGGGGCGGTTGAGGATAAGGCCCACTGACCCATCGGCGCCGTGGGAAGTAAGAAAGACGACCACCTGTACGGCATACGAGCAGCTGCCGGGCGGTTGATGTGCGCACCGGGGTTCAGCGTGGCACACAAATGACCACACAAACCCGTGCGGGTCTCTGGGCCCCCTCCTGCATATCCCTGATAGCGCCACGTGCACAGATTGTACGGCGTGCCGTACCTGCCAGAGCCGATCATCGTTAAGGATAGTGGGACCCTGGAGGCTGGCAATTACGAGGCCACCGGTTTCGGGGCGGGAAGTGGCATGGGCCCAGAGGCCCTCCGCTGCCAAAGAAGGGTTTTGTATTTCCAGGAGACGCCGATTGTCCTCACTTCGTCTCGCACCTGAGGGGATTCCGTCTTTGCAGTGGAGCAAGGGTAAAAGAAGTTAAGAGATGCCTGGCGTGCATGCGTCGCGTGTGACGCCAAGTAATTAACTGAAAAGGGTCAAGTCTGCAACATAAGGCAAATTAAGGCAAGATGAGGGCCTTGATATTCACCTGACTGCATGATAAGCTTAGCACGAAATTCTCTCCAGTCTCCGGTCACCATCGGGGCCTCTTCGTCGTAGGCGCGAATGGCTCGCAACTTTCCTGAGTAAGCCGTGTGAGGGTATCGTAGCTTGTCTAGACATGACATTTGTCTATGCCGACAATAAAACAGTCGTTCTTTTGGTAAAAGCACGGTCCGGCCCGATGTAAACGCCATCGTTAGACAGCAAAGCCAGGAAAGCCGGGGCGCAACTTGCCAGAAAAGACTTTCACAACTGTAAATTCCAGACAGATAGAGAAACAGTCTTGATTTGGTCGTCAACACCTGTGGTTTCGGAGCTCTGTGCACGGACGATCCGTGATTCCGTGTCGACCATCGTTCCCGGTCGACTCGCATGCACTGATGTCAAGTTTTCGAGTCTCCTGCTGCGCCCGGCATGAAGCTCACACGCCATCTCGGGGTCACGGTTGACAAACCTGCACGTTTGTGCGATTCCAGTTCGCCACGTAGCTCATCATAGTCGGATGCACAACGAAACCAGTTAACCATAAGCATATGTTTGTTCCCGTGGCGCACGGTGAGCACTGTAATGGGGGAGATACATGTTATGGAGGAGGTACAATGAGCGGAGGGGCCCTCGGGTCCTGTTCCTGCTGCCACCATTCACTGATAGTTATGAGGGTCAGTCATATTCCAGCACTGGAACATCACTGCAGGTTGCCGCCAGGCATCGGCAAACGCTTCGGGAGTTCCGGGGTTACCGAAACTCCCGAAAACAGAAATAGAGTTCCCGAAGCCGGCCGGCTTGCAGAAATAGGACCATCTGCCTTATACGAAAGGTGTTATGCGGCCCAAAGGGCCGCCCGACGGCTAGACTGCTAGACGTCGGGATTCAGATTTTCAGAATGTCAAACTATTGCAAAAAAAGCATTTTCGTCCCGCGCCCTTGTAACAGAAATTGTTCTGCAAGACATAAATAGACCCGTTCCCGAAATACCCCGTTGGCCGATGTCTGGCATTACGCTTCTTGGGAGCAGTTAGGGCAGCTGGAACCGGTTATTTCCAGGCAACTCATCAGTTACCGAATCATTGTTACTCCTCATTACACGGCATTGTAACATATAATGTACGCTGACTATGACTAACGTCTACGATGCCCCACGCAGCTACATAAGGCCTCCAGGTCTCGAATTTGCTCCTTCCCCGATCCAAAACGGAAGTTAGGCAGCTTAGCAGCTGTCGACCTTGGAAGGCGCCACATACACCAACACGTGGAGTTTAGCTGTTTAGTTCAGCAACCTGGCAGCGCACCACACACCTGCCGCAATATTATCGAGTATAAGCTGTCAAAGCGCACCAAGAACTACATGCGCACTTAATTGGCACACACACTCATGAACATGTGTGTGGCCGTCTACAGAACCTTGCCTGGCACTGCTGCCAACAAGCGAGAGCAACAAAACAAAAACAGCAACACATAAAAAAATGGCGCTGAAGACCAGCAAAACGAAGGTACGGAAAAAACAGCTGTACTTCTCAAGAACCCAAAACGCAAAACCGTATCTGCAAAACAACTGCAGCTAAACTCAATCGGGGGGTTCTAAAAGCGACAATGCCCGGCGGTCTGGTAGTGGTGCCCTGTGGCAGACACATATCTCTCTGTTGCGTAAGCAGTTGACGATATCCAGGAAACGCTGCACGACTGGATCAACAGCCCAATGTGTCGCCATCGGAAATTGCTTCAAAACGGGCTAGGGCGGGGGCTAAGGCGGGGGCTAGGACGGGGGCTAGGACGCCGACTGGGGCCGCCACCAGGATGTCCGCCGCGATGTATGCGGATGCACTGCGACGCTGTCCAGGTGGCACCAGGTTCCAACCTCTTTTCCCAATGCATATGGCCGGGCCCCAAGCACACCATGCGCCGCCACTCGGGATCCCCCAGGTCGGAGATGGAGGCCCCACGCTTCGCACCCGGGTTCCAAAGTACGGCATCAGGGAAGCCCTGTTTGCATACCTCGTAGGTTCGACCTCCACCCGGAGCCCCGGAGTCATGGATCTGATGGTAATCAAATTTGAAACGTCGAAGAAAAGTCAGAGTGGGAAGCGGAGAATGGAGGGAAGGGAAGGGCTTGTGATGGATACGGTGCTGCACCTCCGCCCATCGTTGCAGCTCTTTCCACGGGTTCCCCTATCCGAATGGAGGCGGTGGGGTGGGGTAGCTGTGCGCAGCTGCTGATCAGTAGCGTCTGCGGCGTTGACGACGGGGCACTAGATTTACCCCCCCACGCCAGGATGTGGTGGTGTGGTGGCCTCGCGCGCACGGATTGCGTACTGGATTACCGGGTTTAAAAACACACTCATGCGGAGTGCAGGAGTCGCAATCCCGTGTGTCGCAACCGAAGCAACAGGACACGCATACATACACACGCACCTACACAACCTGGAGCGCACCTTCATCACGTCCGGTGTCTTGATGTAGATGCGGTCCACCTCTCCCGGGAACACCACCTCGGCCGCCTCCTCGCGCTTCTTGGTCAGACTATCAGTGCTGTCCTCGTAAGTCAGGCCCTTCGTTGAGAGGCAGAGTTGAGAGACAGAAGGATGCGCACGGGTCGGGAGAGAAACAAAAAGGAAGGACGGGCAGGTGCGGGACGGCAGGGGTAAGGCAGCGGCGGCGGCACCACCACTTTATATGAGGGGAAAGACCAGGTTGTTAAGCAGCACTGTTAGCACAACTGCTGCTACGGATAGCCACGCCGCCAGACTGGCAGGTTGGCAGGACTGCTCAGTAACTGGAACGGCAAATATTTGCAGCCGCCGATTCACACCACAGGGGGGGAAGGGGCTTCCTTCCCTGCATTGGGCTCCTTGGGCTCCTGGATTTGTGCCCACAACCTAGCCAAGCCTCAATTTCATATTTCTCTGGCCTGCCTGGCATGGACATCTCAACACGACGCTGGACAGACCTGTTCTGACAGCCGTCAAGCCGTCAAGGTGGCAGTCGAGCTGTCGAACTGTCCCGCAAACCTAATCTCCAGACTGCCTTGTACCAGTCGAACACCTTACAGCATCTTCACATACCAGCACCATCAACACTGCTGCCACCACCAACACCACCACAACGCCACGGCTTCCCCCCCATGCCTCTACCGCGCCGCACCTGCAGCCCCTCCACCTTCACGTTGCTGATGTCACTGACGGCGAAGTAGGTGTGAAGTGCGGCCGTGAACGGATTGTATGTCAAGCCTGAGGAGTGCGCACGCGGGCCAATCCGCAGGGGCATAAGGACTGAAGATTCAGGGGGAAGAAAAAGCGGTACCTAACAAGACTCGAACATGCGACCTCCCGGATACCGGGAAAGGGCTGCGGTCGGACAACGGAGCCGGAGCCCCTAGCGTCCGGGTTCAAGTTCGGGATTAGGATTAGTGGCCCAGGAACGGTTACTCCTACACGATCTGGCCCGGCCTAGCTTTCATCGCCCAAGGGTGAGGACGTACGGCCCTCCGGCAGCCTTACCCTTGTTGATGACCGAAAGGTGCTGCTCCAGGTGGTCATCACGCAGCTCGATGTGATTGAATATCTCAAAGTAAAACGGGTAGCCCTCGTTATTCATCCTATCCCCGTGCGACAACTCCTACAAATGCATGGACACGCAGTCGCGGTTGCAGTTGCGGTTGCAGTTGTGCAGGCGGCCGGGGACGCCGCGGGTGTATGTCTGTCTGTCTGCGGCGGGGGGTTTCTCCCTTTTGAGCTTTCCTTTCCAGGGGCGAACATGAAGAGAACGAGCGCGTGGACATGGATTCGCGTTGGAATACTGGTGTCAGCTCCATTTAAAACTTCAAATGTGTGATGGCTGTGATAACAATAGGTTTGAAACGGCAATGCGGTGATGGAACGAGGTGAAATCTGTCTGGGCTCACCAGAGTGGCGAAAGTGTCGCTCTTGTCCCAGACCAACCAGAACTTGTTCCGTACAAATCCACGACCATCCGGTGTCAACCATCCGGGCCCAACCTTGGTGAACTCAGGGTAGCAGATAGGCACGCCGCCACGTATTGGCCTGTGTCCATCGAAGACCGCGTTTTTGCTGAGGAAAAGGTAGTCCTGCGGGTGACCAAGGGATGGCGTCCGTTAATCGAATGGACCAGTTCGCGGGCCAAGAAGGCGTTGCGCCAGTTCGCGACTTGCGCAACAGCTTTCTTTCATAAATCAGGTAGGATTAAAGATTTCCTTACCTGGTTCTCCTCGTTGCGCCAAGTCAAAAGCTGTCCCCCGTAAGCTGAAACTTGCGCCGTTTGGCCCTGCGACGTGACCAAAACCGATGTCGAAAGCCGCACCGAAAGCCGCAGCAACAGTGATCAGGTATTGATCAAATAAGCATACCCCTTGTGTTTTCAAGGTGATTATTTCTAGCTTTTCCATGTTGTGCAGTGTCAGCAAATTGCTGTGTTATATATGCCCAAAGGGCCGGCCGACGACCTAATTGTGCTAGACGTCGGGTTTCAGAATGTCAAACTATTGCAGAAAATGCATTCTCATTCCGCGGCCTTGTAACCGAAATGCAAGACGCCCGGGGGGCCCTGACTCGATGTGAGCCCCACCCTGGAGTTAGTTGGTACCGCTTTCATGTACTTCCTCAAACAAATTGCTTCTCTAGTACTGTAATGTTTTATTTGTTATATTCATGCAAACTGAACTGAACTTGCAAGGTGCCACCGCAGTTGCCGGTGCCATGAAAGCGCAACCGTCCCGGGACACAGCCTCAGGCCCAGAAATAGACTTATAGGAATACAGAAAACCTAGCTGTAAACGGAAATAAACAAAGCCATGGAGTTTGTCCTGGACCCGAGCCATCTGCTTGCATCGCGAAAACCACGCGTCGCGCGACGCAATGCCAGTAAAGTTTGCCATCGCCACAAAACAGCAAAGCAAAACACATGTTGGTAAAACAAACAACAACGGGGATAACGGCTCGCCGGTCAACACCCTCGCTCGCGGCTCAGTTTCTAAAAACACAAATGGGCTAATTTCTCAACATAGCTACCAAACATACACACCGCTATATGACTACTCCACAATAACACTGTAGTCCTCCTCTTCTTCCAGTTGAACTGCCGCCATGCCAGCCCCCCCCGCGCCGATGCGTGTCTCCGCCGGCTGAGTGCGGCACCAGTGGGTGCACGCCTGCCGCCCGCGACCGGCCCGCGAGGTCCTCAACGTCCTGGACATCTTCCTTACCCTCTGCACTTGAAATCACCCCGAACGCGACGGGGATGCCATTGTCGTGCTGGTCCACCACGAGCAAAGAAATGACCGGGTAGTTGTAGCTCGTGAGGCCGTACATCACATCCATGAGTACAATCCGGCCCCCGTACAATTTCAGCAGCTGCACCAGGCACGGTGTCGTGAGCGTGAGCCGAAAGCCCTGCTGCACGACCCGTGCAGCCGCCCCCGCTCCGGCTGCTGCAGTCACCCCTGCCGTCACCGCCGCTGCTGCTGCTGGCATAGCACTCCGCCCCCCCCCCACCGCCGCCGCCGCTGCCGTGTTACCCGGCCCCGCCACCACCGCTCCAGCACCCGAGGCTAATGTAGCCACCACCGCCCCTGCTGTAGCTCTCAGTCCCCCCGCCGCCGCCACTGCTGATGCCGTGTCGCTCGGCCCTGCTGCTGCCACCCCAGCAGTCAAGGCTGCTACGGCCGCCACCGCAACTGTTGTAGCTCCCGCCCCCATCGCTGCCACCATAGCCGGCCCTCACACCGGTGCTGCTATCTGCTGTTGATATTTGTACAGCACAGCATCTCCAAAGAGATTCAGGGTGCTGATGGTCCCACTGACATCGTCCTGCTGATGCCTGCTGGCGCTGTCGTTCCACTTTTGGACTGCCCTGATGAAGGCAATGGAAGGATTGAAGCGTGGCGAAACAACTGCTTCTGCCGCGGACATGCACCCAGTGGAGACGTACTTCTCCGCCACCTCGCCAAGCTGGAAGAAGAGGAGGACTACTGTGTTATTGTGGAGTAGTCATATAGCGGTGTGTATGTTTGGTAGCTGTGTTGAGACATTAGCCCCTTTGTGTTTTTAGAAACTGAACCTCGAGCGAGGGTGTTGACCGGCGAGCCGTTGTCCCCGTTGTTGTTTGTTTTACCAACATGTGTTTTGCTTTGCTGTTTTGTGGCGATGGCAAACTTTACTGGCATTGTGTCGCGCGACACGTGGTTTTCGCGATGCAAGCAGATGGCTCGGGTCCAGGACAAACTCCATGGCTTTGTTTATTTCCGTTTACAGCTAGGTTTTCTGTATTCCTATAAGTCCATTTCTGGGCCTGAGGCTGTGTCCCGGGACGGTTGCGCTTTCATGGCACCGGCAACTGCGGTGGCGCCTTGCAAGTTCAGTTCAGTTTGCATGAATATAACAAATAAAACATTACAGTACTAGAGAAGCAATTTGTTTGGTACATAAAAGCGGTACCAACTAACTCCAGGGTGGGGCTCACTTCGAGTCAGGGCCCCCAGGACTGCGTGCGAATTATAAAAAGAAATGAATTATAAACCCTTCAAAAACATGCAAACAGATTTCCAAATATAAATACTACACCATACTGGAAATCGCCTCCTCATAGTAAAAGGCAAATAGGGCCGGTCATCCGTGAACAGCATCATTACATGAAACCTCCGACCTCTTCACACTCCGTGCTCATGGATGATTTAGAAGGCTACGTTCCTTCTCCATCTCCTGACAAAGTTTCAGAATTCATGACATACCTTCAAAGGAAGTGAATTCCCAGCCAGATTCAGGGCGCTAACATCAACTATGCAAGTGGCTCTACCAGGCTTCTAATGCGTGAAGCAGGCAACCCTAAGCAACAAGTAACAGAACCCGGACAAGCTACTCTCCCTCTTGACAGCAGCCCGGCCAATGGCATCCGTGCTCAAGTCGCTTACAATTCCTGTTCATTGCGGAAATAGTGAAAATGTCCGACTACTACGGCACCAATCACCATGCCATGGAGTCAAGCACATTCGTTCGTATTCTTGTCCCCAAGGACCTCAACAAGCATTTTTTTTAAAAGAAAGTTAGGGTTTCACACATGTACTCTCTAAAGAAAGGTAACGGATACCCTGGGGGTTTCACACATGTACTCTCTGGCTATCTTATGATGCTCTGCAACTCTGTCACGATGTACTTTCAACACTTGCCCTTCATTCCGTTCTCCTTGACATGTCATGCAGTAACACCTCATCTGGAAGTGAGCCTTCCACAACCAAGCAAGCATTTAAGCACTTGTCCTCCACCCTACCATCGAAGTACCAGGTGATCTTTAAGAAGGTTTCGAAGCCCGATGCCATCAAGATCAACAAGTGATACATGTGCAGGTAGGTACAACATAGATAGCTGTAGTAGACATGGGGACTTTTTGTGCAACATCACATAATGCCGGCACATGTTCAGGTTCCTTATCATTGGGGTTAACTGGGACACCCTGTCATCCGCACTGGTGAAGAAGGACAAGGTTAAGGTCACGGTGAAGGAGACAACCGACATTGTTAACCTTAGGTACTTGGGGAAGCGGTGGATGACAGCACTCTTCCGGTCACTGACTGGAGATAGCCTCTCGGAGGTTCAGCAGGCAGACAAGGCTACATACGACACTGTCTACGACACCTTGAAGACAAAGCTGCAAAATGTGATGGCAAACCACCAGTCAGGTAGAAAGGGTGATGTTTCTCGACATTCGAACAAAGTGTGTGTTACACCTCACACTCCCAAAGTGCTGACCTTTACATTAGTTTGAGTAACCCACGTTTCAGATGCCAATGCATGCAGAGAAGAAGAAGTCAGACTTCTTCAAGGCCTGCAGACAAGGCTCAGCTTGAGAGTGTGACAACCTTGGACACCATCAGTGTGACCTCCCTCTTCAAGAAGTGGGTGACTGACCATGTCGAGGTCAGCACTCAGCCAGCAGGTAATGCATGCAAAGAAGGAAATGTAGGCATTTCCTCAACCTCAACCTCCATTGCAGCTGTAAGATTGCTCTTCTTGCATTCCTGACCTGCAAAAGAGAACAGGGAGGCAGAGCTTGCAAGTGAGGTTGAGGTCATCTTGAGGTTGAGGAAATGCCTACATTTCCTTCTTTGTATGCATTACCTGCTGGCTGAGTGCTGACCTCGACATGGTCAGTCACCCACTTCTTGAAGAGGGAGGTCACACTGATGGTGTCCTAGGTTGTCACAATCTCAAGCTGAGCCTTGTCTGCAGGCATCAGTCCGATGGCCTTGAAGGAGTCTGACTTCTTCTTCTCTGCATGCTTCGGCATCCGAAATGTGGGTTACACAAAGGTCAGCACTTTGGGAGTGTGAGGTATAACACACTTTGTTTGAATGCCGATTGGTTTCAGAAACATCACCCTTTCTACCTGACTAGTGGTTTGCTATCGCATTCTGCAGCTTTGCCTTCAAGATGTCATAGACAGTGTCGAATGTAGCCTTGTCTGCCTGCTGAACCTCCGAGAGGCTGTCTCCAGTCAGTGACCGAAAGAGTGCTGCCATCCACCGCTTCCCCAAGTACCTAAGGTTAACAATGTCGGTTGTCTCCTTCACCATGACCTTAACCTTGTCCTTCTTCGCCAGTGTGGACAACAGGGTGTCCCAGTTAACCCCAATGATAAGGAACCTGAACATGTGCCAGCATTATGTGATCTTGCACAAAAAGTAGCCATGTCTACTACAGCTATCTATGTATGCACGTGTACCACTTGTTGATCCGCACGTGTACCAGTTGTTGATCTTGATGGCGTCGGGCTCCAAAACCTTCTTAAAGACCACTTGGTACTTCAATGGTAGGGTGGAGGACAAGTGCGTAGGTGCTTGCTTGGTTGTGGAAGGCTCACTTCCAGATGAGGCGTTACTGCATGACATGTCAGGGAGAACGGAATGAAGGGCAAGTGTTGAAAGTACATCATGACAGAGTTGCAGAGCATCACAAGGTAGCCAGTGCATACTTACCGAAACCCTTAGTCGTAGAGTACATGTGTGAAACCCCCAGGGTATCCGTTACCTTTCCTTATCGAACACTTCACCTGTTGCCCCCCGTTCTGCATACCCTTATTCCTTACCTGTTCCGGCGCTTGTTGAGGTCCTTGGGGACAAGAATACCGAGCATGGTCATCAGCACCTCTTGTGTGTGCTTGGTGCCATAGTAGTCAGACGTTTTCACTATTTCCGCAATGAGTGCATCCATCTTCAGATCCTTCTGCCGTGAATAGTTCCTTAGTTTGTAGGCGACTTGAGTACTGATGCCATTGGCATGGGCCACCACTGTAACGCCCAAGCTGCTGTCAAGAGGGAGAGTAGCTTGTCCGGGTTCTGTTACTTGTTGCTTAGAGTTGCCTGCTTCATGCATTAGAAGCCTGAACGAGCCACTTGCATAGTTGATGTTAGTGCCCTGAATCTGGCTGGGAATTCGCTTCCTTTGAAGGTATGTCATGAATTCTGAAACTTTGTCAGGAGATGGAGAAGGAATGTAGTAATCTAAATCATCCATGAGCACCATGACCACTGAGTGTGAAGAGGTTGGAGCTTTCAAGTAATATCAAATTGGATAGCTAAGCTACTTACACATAACCACACTTAATAATACCCTATCAAAGTAATCTGCAACATAACACAAGGAGAACTACTGTAAACGTATGCTGCACCTCATACCTAGGTAACGGTAATAACAGAAAAGTGTACAAGAACCGAGCAGGCATGTCCATAGGAGTATGTTGCCAGACTTACATACCTGGGTAGTGTCAGCAATTTGTGGCGTTGAAGCATACCTTTCTGCAATTAACCTCAACATAAAGCTTCACAACTTGATTCACCTAGTTAACAGCATTGAAGAAGCCAGTAAGCATCCATGATTGAATGTAATGATGCCATGTGAGCTTTTGATGATGCTATGTTCATCCCTGACCTATAGGACCTTTGTTTGCTCTGTCCATGTTCAACCCTGAATCAATATGGGGTTGTCTTGGAAACTGGGCGCAACACGGAATCAGCAATGTTCTTTTGCTCCCTGGACCAAGCGGTGACTGTTGGTGTATGACGACTGATCGAAACCGAAGTGAACATCTCAGAATCTGATGATGAGGGCCAGGAGGCTGACAACACAGATGTTCCTGCATCGCTTTGGACACCAGAGGACTTCTTCGGCAACACACCTGTAATCAAGGCAGGCAGGGTGGCAAAGAGAGCCTATAACCTAAGTGACATAAGTGTCATCTCACTTGTGGAGCTAACAGCATTCTATACTGAAGCAGGGATCGCTGGATTCGATTTTGCCGCAACTGCTGACTTGCTCCAAGTCGTGTCCATTGGCATTGCTTGGCTATCAATCGGAAGCTGGTTCCTATGACGGTCCCGGGGACCATGAAGATGTGGTTTGGGAAAGTGCAGCGGTTGCTGAAGCACAGGGGGCCTGATGGAGCAGAGCGTGTGATTGTGAAGGATGCATGGTTCTCTGCATGTAATGAACAGCAGCAAGTTGATAAGAAGATGCACATGCCAGTTGTACAGAGTGAACCTGTGGAGGGTGAAGCATTGGTGTTGGCTCAGTCCATTGTGCCATGGCCGTGCTGGGCCTTGTCGCACCCCAAGCGTCAGGGCCTGATGGTAGTGCTAGCAAGGCACTGGCATATCATGCGCTATCTTGCACCCTATCCATGCTTCTCATGTGGGGAGATGGATGACTAGGTCCCTGAGAATAATCGTGCTACAGCTAATGTTGACAGCATGTCCGGGATACTGACAAGGTGGACTCAAACATATTACTGACATCATACCTGTCGTACAAGGGTAAACAGGAGCATGAGCATTCCAATGTGGGCCTGATCTGGAAGGATGAAACATACATGTCCTGGAGACCAAGTATGTTGAACAACATGAAGAAGAACTAATGCTCTTTTAACCGTCGCATCTGTATCATGTTGAAGAGATGCATCCCTTTGCAGTGGGTTGGACTCTAGGTTCCACCCACCTGCCAAGTTGTCTGTCACCAGGTTTGACGGCCAGTCGTACATCTATGGACACGTGGGGCTATAGCTGACTATATAGGCTTGATTTAAGCTGTCCAGCCCCTGCCACATGTGGGGGAGCTGCACGACATTGCTTAGGTAACGATTGTCCACTTAGTCCGGTTATGTATGACTGACGAGTGACGGATGTCATATTCAGGTTGTGTTTGCTTCGGCCTGCTCTTATGTCATGGACTAGAATGTGGGTTTCCACGTGGGCTAATCAGGAGCTGAGTGCCGGCTGTAGTGGGTTGTCCTTGCTGCTGTAAATATATACGAGAGACTAAGCCAAACGATAGTCTTCAAACCTGTAACCAGCCCCGGTTACTGCCCAGTAACGATCAACCTGGTAACCCAATCGTAACCATCCCCAGTAACGACCCCCAGTAACCATCCACCTGGTAACCAGTCTCCGCATACCCCGCCACAATAGCCCGTTAACCAGGCAAGTCTATGTGGTAGGGCGTGTTACGGCGTTCGGACAACGTCAATAGTTCGTTGTCAGTTGGAGTATCGATTTGGTAACTTGCTCGCTAATTTGTTGACGGGCTGACTCAGGTAGATTTTAGGAAACTCTAAACCTTCTGTCATTCTTGGCACGCGAAGCCTTCAGAACACGCGTACGGAGGCAGCACCAATACCTTTCCCGAATAGAGACATTCAATATCAGACACGATAATCCTTTTTGCAGCAAGCTTTATTATCATGCATATTTTGCTCTAGCTTATGGCGTCGTCCCGTTTGAAGCAGAAACATCCCCCTCTGACGGTCCATAGATTTGAGCTGACCGCTACCTATATTTCCCTGTATACATGTTTGAAATAAGATAAGTACATAGCAATCCCATAGAGGGGCACAAAGTGCCTTGAACACAACGGAACGCCATGCAGAGTCACGCAAGTAGGCACGTTGTTTCAGACTTCCTGAAGGATCTCCATCCTGACCTCAGCGAACCGTTTCCAAAGGTATGCTATCGGCAGCTCACATGGTGGCATTCTCGATGCTTTCCGCATCCGCCATGAAGCCACCTAAACGTGAACACCTCGCCGGGCTTTTGCACGTCAGGGCGTCATCCCAGATGAGGTCGCGGAGGCACATGGACGGCGGGCTATTCCAAAGGTATCGTGATTTGGGTACATCATGAACCGAGCTCTGCTGTACAGTATAGGGCTTAAGACCACTCGCCCTTTTTCCTTCGCACCTGCATACCCCCTGATGACACAACGCGACACGGCGCCGAATCTTGCCACGCTCCACCTTCAGATTCCCTTTTCTCAACCTTTCTGAAGCTCCGAAACCGCACCCTTCCACAACCTCTTAGCGCGCACGTTCGGGTCACATCTAAGCTCCACTGACCTCTACCCACAACCCGCCACGCACTTGTGTTTGCCCAGCTTATTGCCGTACTAGCACTCCCCGAGCTGCCCGACGATGTACGATCACACGCACTGCGGGTTTTCAATGGACTGCTCAGCACTCAGGTAAGGGGGGGAGAGGGGGAGGGGGAGGGGGGAAAGAGGGTGTAAGGGATTGGCGGAAAAACATTGGCGGAAAAACATAGACACGGGGGACCTGCCGGGAAATGGAGGGGGAAAGGCTGTCGCTGTAGGGCGCAGGGCACCACAAGACGCCACACACTTCAAAGCCATGTTTTACGTGCTACACTGCCTTACTTCATTTCGAGGCACGGCCTTTCGGCGGAGGCCAGCTCCCATATGACTCGGTCTTGTGGAGAGGCGCGGGGAGGGGCGGGGTCCTGCCCGGTTAAGGCCGGGAGGAAGGCGGCAGAGGGGGGAAGAGGGAAAAACACAACACGGCCAGTGCCGACTGCGGATGGGTGGGTACGACAAACATTAAACCCAACTACAGCCC
>NW_003307584.1:399613-400324 GCF_000143455.1 Volvox carteri f. nagariensis | reverse complement strand
ACACACAGACACACACACACACACGCACACACACACACACGCACACACACACGCACACACACACGCACACACACACGCACACACAGACACACACACAGACACACACAGACACACACACAGACACACACACAGACACACACACACAGACACACACACAGACACACACACAGACACAGACACACACACAGAGACACACACAGACACACACACAGACACACACACACAGACACACACACACAGACACACACACAGACACACACACAGACACACACACAGACACAGACACACACACAGACACACACACAGACACACACACAGACACACACACACAGACACACACACAAACACGTGTCGCGGCTCGGATCATTAAAACACACACACACACACACACCACCCGGCCCCTCACCCACACCGCTTTCAGTCCTTCGCTGCCTCCAACGACGGCAACGCCCTCCTCAACGAGGTGAGGACCTCTCTGGTGCCCGCGCTGGTGGAGCTGCTGATGCAGCCCGCGGACCCGGACTACACCCTGGCGGCGTGTGAGAACGCGGCGGCGACACTGGAGGGTGGGTGTATGTATGAATGTATGTATGTATGGATGTATGAATGTATGGATGTATGAATGTATGTATGTATGAATGTATGTATCTGTGTGTGTGCAGGAGAAGTTCTTAATGTCGGACTTCTCTTCCCCTCCTCCCCCTCCTCCTC
>NW_003307584.1:355477-399033 GCF_000143455.1 Volvox carteri f. nagariensis | reverse complement strand
AGGGGGAGGGGGAAAAGGGGGGAAAGCGACACCGTGGAGATGGATGGGAAGGGAGGGGAAGCTTAACCTCCAAGGTTTGTGGTGTAATATGAATGGCGTCATTTCGTTATATATATCGTACTCATACACTATTTCTCAACGTCGCAGGTTCGAGGCCCGATTGATGGATCTTTTGCAGCTGGTAGCCACCTGTCTGGAGCAGATATGTCATCACCCGCAAGGGAAGGCGGCGGCGCGGGAGGCGGAGGCGCACAAGGGTAGGGGGGTGTTGCGAGGGGGGTAGGTACTTACCCGCCGTTTCCCTTTCTCTACCCCCAAAAAACATCTTTCTCCTACCCCTTCTTAAACCCCACCTCCACTGTCTTCCCCCCCCCCCGCGCCGGTCGCTCCCCTCCGTCCGATCTTCCCGTGTGTTGTTTTTTGCAGTCCTAGCTGAGCTGCTCAATCTGCAGCACCGGGAGACCGTCAAACACGCCGCTGCTGCGCTGATGGGGTTGGCGGTGGAGAAGGAGAGCAAGGTCAACGTGATGCTGTTCGCGGGGGTGCAGCTGGTACGGCTCATGAGGGGCAAGGTGAGGGTTTGCTTGGGTGGGCTTGGGTTTGGGCTTGGGGGTTGGGTTTGGGGGTTGCGGGAGCGCCTTTAGGAGGCCCACACAGGCATACAGACGTACAAATAGCTGTACATTACAAATAGTAGTAATGTAGTGGCTAGCTTGTAAGTTGTTACCTGTAGTGCGCTACAAGGCGGGAAGTGTCAAGTGGCAGTGGCAAATGAGACGTGTCAGAGGCGAATGGCAAACGATGGTGGTGGTGGTGTGGGGGGGTAGGGGTGAAGGTTGAGGGAAGAGGGCGGGAGAGGGAGAAGGGGACGGCAGGGGTGTTGAGGGGTAAGGTAAGCAAAGACCATTTTATATATTTTGTTTTTACCATAATATTCGCCCTTTAAATGCCCCCTCCCCCACTTCCAACAGTGCTGTATCCACATTAGGGACCCTCCCGCTCCTCCTTCCACCGCCCATTTCCACCACCCACCCCACCCCACCCCACCCCACCCCCCGCTAACCCGCACCAGGACACCGAGTTAGCCAACAACGCCCGAGATGCGGTGGCGGCCGCCTCCGAGCACCTGGACGCCCGGAGGACCGCGGAGATGCTGCTCAGTATGGTGGGTCGGTGGGTGGGTGGGGGGAGTTTTAGGGTTTTATTGGGGTTTTAATATTGGGGTTTTAATATTAGGGTTTTGGTGGTGCTGGCGTGGTGTCCACGGCTGGGTGGGTGGGTTGGGGAGGAGCTGGGTATGTATGTATGTGTGTGCGGGGGTGAGAAAGTGAATGTGGTTTTGTACGGTATACACCCTCAAATTCCATCCTATTCCACCTCCACCAAAAAATCCCCGTTTCGGACACACGTGCATAAGCGTACACACACGCCCCACCGCCCTGGGCAATTGCAGGAGGAGCGGGAGCTGTTGTTGTGGCGTGGACCTCCCCCCGAGACTCCCCCAGACTACCGCTACAATGTTTCGCTGCCCGCCTTTGTGCCACCGCGAATTTAAAATGTCTCGGCAGGCAGAAACACGCTTTGGAACTTAGATGTCTATATACCCTAACTCGGAAACTTTTCCAAGTCCTACTCTTTCTGAACAAGGCAAAGAAAAAGGGTCGTGGCCGTCGCGAAGACGAAAAAAAGAGGCCTTTTTTTTGGTTCCGCGTTTTTTAAACCCTCTACAACAACCTCGCACTGTGCGAACTGCGCGCCCGCGAGAGCAAAAGAGGAAGAGAAAACACTTAGGAAGGAGCTTTGTAAAAGCGGATTTTAAAAACGGAGGAGGAGGAAATGCGGGTCTGTACATTGGAAGGAGGAGGAGGAGGAAAGAGGGTTTGTGGGGAACCGACGCTGCAGGGCGGCAGAGCCCCGTGGTGGTCAGAGGGCTGCTCGCTCGCTGCTCGCTGGTTTGTGTAGGAGCCAAGCTCGCAGGTGGTAGCACGACAAGCGCACGGCCCTGCAGGTTGTCTTCAGTTAGGAAGGCTGAACCGCTGTTGGTAGGTAGGTGACGGTATTGCAGATAGCGTGGTGGATGGCAGGGGATGAGGATTAAGGAAGAAGTAGGGGAGTTTTGGGTGGTTTCGGAGCTGCTGCTGTATCGCTAGCTCCACCGCCAGCACCATCCTTCGTCCGGAATTGTGCTTACACCAAGTGAGGAGGATAACAAACATAGATCTCTGCCGGAGCTGTAAGGAGAAGGTCAGATGACTGATACAGATCGTATGACTTATCCCGAAACCAATTCATAAGCGGACTGACCGGAAACAACTCTGTTTCACATCACATATCTGCACGAACATGGGATCTGAAACTGTGCCACGATGCAGCTAACTGCTACATCTTTTTATAATGTCACCTAGCAGCTCGCACCTTCACGTCTGCTGCGTCGCGCTGGGAACTCGGGGTGACGTGCAGCCGGTTGCCTGTATAGCGTTATATCTTGAAAAACGTTTTAAGAAAACCTCAACTTCGTTCATCACGCATGGAGCTCATTCGGTAAGGTCGGAGCGTTCAGAGGTGTCCATGTCCCAGGCACTTTGCCCTTTGCCCACGTTTGACCGAGCCACCCGTACCTTACCTCAGTCGTGGTTGGAGTCCAGCATTTATGCTTCCTTAACCAGAAAGGAATACGTCGCGAGCCCGCCCGCCGGCGGCTGTTGGGCAGCGGCCGATGCTGCCGCGGCGGTACCGCCTGCAGTTGGAGGCGGCAGGTCGCAGCCCTCCCTGGTGCAGCCTGAATCCCAGGTCGTCGAAGCCATTTGCAACCGCATCCTCGCCGCTGACGCTATGCTTGCCGAGGGAACTGCGGATGCTGAGGAGCAGTCAGCTGGGTATTTGCACCCGCGTCTGAAGCCGCTCCGACAACGGCTGAGGTATCTTCGACGGAGGTTGGCTGAGCAGGACGAGAAGTATGAACAGGAGCTGAGGAGGCAGCAGCAGCCCCAGCATTGTGAGCAGCAACAGCAACAGCAGGAGCAGCAGCAGCAGCTACAGCGGCACGTCATCCTTTTCAACCTGTTCGCGCTCGAGGCGTACCACGCCGCGGAAGCATTGGGCCTCCGTTGCGCCGTGGCGGCGCCGTACATGATACCGTACCGCTGCCCGACGGCCTTTATAAATATGTTCCGCCACGAGCTTCCAGAACTGTTCAACACTCTCTGTCAGGCAGCAGAGCTGCAACAAGAAGTGGTGGCGGGGGTGCCGGGGTTGGAGACGGCGGCCTTGCCAAGCGCGGGCTTAGAACGAAGGCGCTTAAGGCCCCATCGTGTAACCTTCGCTGAGGTATATGAGCTGCTTGCTTATGTCAAATACGGGCACCACGTGACGCAGGGAGAGAAATGTGGAATAAAACAACTCCACAGCCAGCGCGGTCGGGCATTTCCAGCTCGGCGGCTGATGTGCCTTTTGTATAAGCTATATATGCATAAGTCTCAGACCTTGTCTCGTGGACAGAGGACAAACCTAAAGCTTGTGAAAGTCCCATGAAGCAAATGAACAAGAAAGAAAGCTTGACAAACCGTCGGAATGTCGTACATGGACGTTCTGAGGTCGCTGGGTCAATCAGTTCAATCCAGAATACTCACAACGTTTCTTCTTCACGGACATACCGACCGACCAACTGACTGGCCGACCGCCTGACTCTGAGCAAAGGTTACAAAGTTGAAAGCTAAGCACAGCTACGGAAAAAAAAGATATGTGTCCTTGTCCAAATGGCCAAGGGGACCTTGATTTCGGATCTGCAGGTGACGCACTGGATGTGGCCGCTCTTCACGGAGCGCTGGGGCGAGTGGCGGAGTGCCGTACTGGGCCTGCCGCCGCTGCCGTTACATCGCCGCCGTCGTGATCATCGTAGCCCCGAGGCCGCCCGTAAGCTAGTGCTCGGAGGACAGCGACCCGGCAGTGCCAGTGATAATGACGATGATGACAGTAACGACAACGATGAATTTGATGGCACAGGGCGTAGTGCTGGTGCTGCTGCTGCTGCTGATGATGATGATGGCCACTACGAGCCGCTGCCGCTTGACAGCCTTCCTGCCGCGCCATTGCTGCTGTACGGTACGGCTACAGTACAAATACGAGTATCAAGGGGAGCTAAAAAAGACGGGACGGGAGCTATCTGTGGGCCATCACACGGCGTATTAGATTTTTGGGCTTAGCCATTCTCGTGCCATCGTGGGCTTCTTAGTGTTGTGCGCTTTCTCTGGGCTTCCTATTTAGGCTTCGAGCTTGGAGTTTGCAGCTTGTCCAACCTTTTCCCCTTCGTGTCTTGCGTGGCGCAATTTCTGATGGCCCTTGCATAAGGCCCAATTCCTTATTTAATCCCCTATATAAGCACCCTTTATGAAATCCTTTACGTAATTCCTTGATGTGATGTGATTGTCGTGATGGCCTCTTCGCAGGCTTCAGCGATCTTTTTCTGCCCCGACATGCCTACTGGCCCCGCAGCGTCTATGTGTGTGGATTCTGGCAGCCGCCTGTTGAATGGTGCGGGGCGTGGCGGGCAAAGGTGGCTGAGGGGATGCCGAGAGGGGAGGGGAGGGTGTGTGTGCAATACGGCAGGTTTCACACTCGTGTGTGCCGGTGAGCTGTGTTTGCAAACGTGTACGTATATTGCCGCCGCCGCCGCCGCCGGGGGCGACCCCACAAGACAAGACGCAAATCACCTTTGTGGCGCAGCGGTGGACCCCGGCCTCGATCTACTCCATTTTGCTCGCCCTGCCAGCACCGTATTGGTGATTAGGTGGCGTTGATGATGCTGGATGCTATCGGTTTTGATGTCGGTTTTGATGTCGGTGTTGCTTCTGCTTCTGCTGCTCCTGCTGCCGGTGTTGATATTGTGAACGCAGGGTTGCCATAAAATCAATCAACTTGACCTATCCTGAACTGCCTTAATGCCCTTATCTCCTGCTGCGCATGTATGTACCTGTTAGTTTATCTGTTTGTCTGTCTGTTTGTTTGTCTGTCTGTTACAAGTTACAAGTTCCGCACACAAGTGCGGGTGTGTCCGTAAAAGCCGAGGGGGCCATGGACGTTGTATTGGTATTGATGCGGGTACGCGGGAGGTCATCTTCATTCTCCCTCGTCCGTTTCAGGGCGAAGCGCCTCAGCGCGACGTGCCTGGCCTCCCAAATTTCCGAGAGGTACCTGGCCAATGCCAGGGGTGGCGCCTCAGTCATAATGGTGCGCATGCTGCGCCCCGTAAGGACTAGGTCACCATCATACTTAGCCCGTATGCTCATGTAAGCGGGACATTCTTCGAAAACATGCAACTCATCTTCAACCGCTCCACAGTCACAAAGCCTGCAGGTACGCGCGGTGCGCTCACGCCCATTAGGCCTATTAACCTCTAACTCCCAGCAGTCTAATCGGAAACGCATGAGCACATGATGAAGTCGCTGGGGCATGGTCCCTTTAGTGTGCTCCAACCAATCGAGACGCGCACCCCTAGACGGGGCAGCTCCCATCCAGTTCATATAGCGACACGCCTTGGCTCCGGTAATTCCTATGGGGAAGACGCGGGGGTCACCCAAGGTATTCGGGCACTCCCACCGTGCATCAAGCCGCTTTGCAAATACCTTAAGAATGCTCTCAACTGGCAATTTAAGGGTGGCGTAGTACGCTATAAGATCATTACCGCGCGTATTAGTGGGGGGTTCCGCTCCTAAGCTAGTAAGAAAGGCTAGTACCTTGCTTGCCCAACACTCAGTGACGCCCCCAAGTGCCAACTCCAGGTCAGCGACAAATGCCCGGTGACACAGCGTTCCCGGCCTCTTAACCATAGAGTTCCAAAACCTAGGTACAAGATTGGTCCAATGGAACTGGAGCGGCCTCTGTGACAGCTCGCGATATAGGGAAACCATAGTCGGGCTCCTCGCCCCAACTACGGTTCTTCGGTTTATCTGTTTGTCTGTCTGTTTATCTGTTTGTTTCATCTACAGGTTTGCGGGACAGCAGCTTCCGGGTGAGCTGGTGACGCTGCTGACGGATCCTGTAGCTGCTACACGGGCCTCGGTAGCGGAGGCGGCGGAGCCGGAGGCGAACTCCGCGGCTCCGAGCTGTACGACAGACTCTGAAATTCCACAAGTTGCCGCTCCCACCTTGTTTCCACCGCGTCCGCCGCAACAGCCTCCGCCGCCAGGCTCGTCGCGATGGTGCCTGGTGGATTTTGGCAGCAGTGGCCGATTGGGCCTTATCCCGAGCCCGTTCGCCACCCTGGAGCGTCTGGACCGTGTCCTGCAGGATCTAGGAATGTGAGACAGGGACGCGCTGCCGCCACTGTCGTATTTCGCAACGCCGTAGCAATTGCCCTACGTCACGACATGCACATGCGACAACTCTAAATCCTCCTACAATTATAACATCCAATCAGTTATTTAAGATTAATTAAGTGCTGTGCGACCACTTACATGGTCACTGTCCCGTTGGACTCAGCGAATCAGCACTAATCTCTCCTCACGGCGAATTCCCATTGGTAGTAATTAAACCAGATGACAGCTGACATCCAGTAAACAACCCGCAGTTCACACTTACGTCCTGCATTAATATCAAGTTTATCAAGTTTTTTTTCCAAAATTTATTTCCTGTATTTCACTTTTTTATAATGACACGGATGGCCCTGTTACAGGAACGCCCTCGTCCTCAGTGGAGGCTGGTTGCCGCTACACCAGGCAGCGGAGGAGCTCCGAAACCGCCACCCTCATCACGGCCAGCATCATGATTACCAGGACGGGCGGGAGGGAGCGGCTGGGTCTGTGGCCGATGACGAAGAGAGGAGGGCAGCGGCGACGACGGCAGCGGCAGCGCGGGGCCCACCGGCACCGGCACCGGCTGCCGCAGGGGTTCATGATTTAGGGAAGGAAACTCCGACGGAGGCCTGTACGGGAGTCGATGACGGCGGTGGCAGCGGTGAGGATGATGACGACGACGACGACGCAACGGCCGCAGGCGCCAGTATGGGGTTGGAGGTGGGGGCGGAAGCGGGTTATGCGAGCAGCCGGCTGCGGCGGCGAAGGACGCGGGATGTGGAGGGGGAGGGGGAGCCGCCCGACCCGGAAGGCAGGGCCGTACGAATGCGCCGGGCTGGGACCGGCAGGGACGGCCGCGATGATGCGCCTGTGGAGGCGGCGTCACCGCGCCTGTACTTGTACGGTGGTGACGTGGCGCATCAGCTAATTTTGCCGTACTGCAGGCTGGTACTGCACCACGGCGGGTCGGGCACGATAGCGGCGGCGATGCAATGCGGTGTACCGCAGGCAAGCAGGGAACGAGGCTCACTCGGTTTTGAAGGGGGACTTAGGAGGGGAAATCGGTGTGGGGCGTGTGTCCTGCCCGTACGAAAACACGGACCAATTCCGTGTGCCATCCATGTCTGTGCACGGGTCCTGATTACATTATGTAGAGGTTTGTATCACTAATTCCACCATACCTTCGCCCTGTACGATCGCCACAGATCATTTGCCCCCTCCATTTCGACCAACCATTTGGGGTAAGAGTGTGGAACCATGGCCGATGAATTGGGGGGCCGCTACTCCGGGGGGGTTCTGTGCCAACGGTGGTAGGTAGTGAGGGACGGAGAGAGGGATCTCGTTGGGGCAGTTGGCGGGTCCGTGCCTCAGCACCAAGTTGTACAGGCGCTGGGGGCTGTGTCAATGCCCTCCCCCTGCGCTCGCGCATAACAGTGAGTTAAAGCACGGCCATCCGTATTGCTTTTCATGGCTTGGTAGGTGTAAGTTAGTAGAAGCTGGTGGGTAGGGCAGGCGGGTGTTTTCTGGTCTGGGCAGGAATGGCACACTCGTCAAGATTCTATCCCATTCATGTATTACGTGCGATATTATTTTATGAAAATATGCTGAATACCATTCCGGTGATGATGTGTATGGCTGATATCATACGTTCTGATGATATGGATGATACGTTCTATGTCCGGCTTTTGCACCCTCCACTCCATCGTTAGGCTTTGTGCACTCCCTGTACCTCCCAACCGCAGGGGTACCGCGTAGCGCATTTGGGCCTCAGCCCGCCAACCCTGGACCGAGACGTGCTGTTTGGGTAGGTGTATGCTCTGGGGCAGGGGAGAGACGCGACTTTGTCTGAGCCGCCGATGGACCCGTGGATGGACCCCCTTGTCACGTCATATAGCCCAGTACATCACCACACGCGCACTGCCATGCAATGCACATGAAATGCCATGCACTCTGAAGTCGGATGGGGTGACGGATTAGGGTGCCCCTCTCGCAGGGGAGAGCAGGGACTGCCTCGGGAAAGGGGGCCGCTGGTGAAGCTTAACCACCCTGTAACGACATACATGAGGATTGCCACTTGCTGCGAAATGGATGCAGGTCGTCCTCAGATTTCGTCGGCTGGGACGACGCCCTCGGAGCTCCACGCGGTGGTAATTTGGATGATGATGACCCACGGGTCGGTATCCTCACTTCCACATTCCGATGTGCCTTACAGGCCGATAAGCTACAGGCGGCTCGCAGGATGGCGCAGGTGTGCTGAACAAGCTTTTACTTCTGGACATTGCTCAGGCATAATACATAGCGCCATATTTATTTCAGAACCTGATGTGAAAGAACAGTCTCATGTTCACATTCCGGTTGACGCTCACATACTTCACGTATCGCACACCTGCCTCCCCCCTCGCCCACTTCATGCATATGCGCATCTGGTCTGTATGCAGGACCTGGCGGAAGAGGGCAGCGGCTTGTCAGTCGCCGCTGCAGCCCTACTCCGAGCTGCTTATAACGGCATCTGAGGACTCTTCAAGCCCACCCCTGTGTTCTGCTGTAATCAGTTACCTGCCCTAATCCCCCCTTTCACCGCCGTGCTGCTCTGCATCTAACCCACGCCCTGGCACGAGCACGCAACTAGGGTCAGTGTCGCTGAATTGTGAAAAGCCAGAAGGGCTCGATGGCACCTTACCATCCAGGCTACGATCCCAGTACGCTTCCCAGCCATAAAAAGGTCGACGCAGCCGTTCGAGACGGCTTTTGTCTTTTTGCTTCAAGACTTCCACAACCGCCGCCGCGCCACGTACCCACCTTTGAATGCCCCAATTGACATCAATGGCCATGATCTTCACGTGCACACGCACATCCTAAGAAGTTGCTATCGTGTGAAGTCTCGTACGAGTGCCCCTACCAGGCAAAACGAGCTATCACCAGGGGTGCTTACTCGCACCCCAGGCTTGCAGGGTCCAGGTGTAAGGAGCTAGGGGTAGGGCCCCAGGACAGAACAAACTAACAATCCAATCACCACATCTGGGTATTTATTATTGTTGACGCCGACAACCCGGTGCCTATCTATCGGCCTAAACCTCATAAAGATGCTCCTGGACGGCGGCAACGTTTGGGCCAGTGGTGGTAGTAGTCAGCGGAGGAAGTAGAGTTGGGCGGGAGATGGAGAATCGATGATTGGGTTTGTGCGGCTCTCAGCCCATCTCTCCAGCCCCTTCCCTCTCCTGCCACCCTTGCTGGCACCAACCCCCCTTCACAAGCCGAGCACGGCGCCTCAGTGTGCACTGCGGGACATTGCAGCGCGCACGTCCTGGACTCCTTGTAGGGCAGCGGCATACGACGGATCCAGCCGCAGGGCTGCCCGAAACGCCGCCCCTGCCTCCCGGAATTGCAGTTGCTGTAACAATGCGACCTGGGTACGGGAGGGGAGAGACAAGTTTGAAAACGCTGTTAGCCAGCAAGCCGTTAAAGCACGTTGATAGCTGAGACGCCAGGGCACACGTTTGATGCAAGGCGAGTGGAGCTCCGGAGCAGTGCTGAAAGCTGCTGTCTTGTGGCAATGTAGCAACAGCACACTGGAGGAAATAAGCACGGCAGTTCCGGACTTATAACCCTACACAATCTGCGCTATCTGACTCACCCCAAGACGACAGTGGTACTTTGGCTGCTGCGGATCGAGGAGAATCGCTGCTTCTGCATCCGCCTGCGCCTTGCCAAAATATAGCATACCGCAATACGCCGCCGCACGATTGCTGTACAGTACGGCGCTCGGCTCCGTATTGAGCCGCATGGCCATGGTGTAATGCGACACGGCCTTGGAAAAGTCGCCCCGGGAGAATGCCTCGTTACCGCGCTGCTTGGCGGCATCCGAAGCGGCGGTGGCGGCGGCGGCGGTGCCGTCGGCCCCCTCACCCTCGCCAGCCGCGGAGGCGTCGCAGCCTCCCTCAGTCAGCTGCTCCGGCCGCCCTGCTCCCGTCACGGGTTGCTGCTTCATCAACAGGGGGCTGCAAGCAGCAGCGGCGGCCGTTCTGCAGTGCGTCTCATGGACCCCCGCATTTACAGCGGTAGCAGCGTCACCGCTAGCACCGGCGGTATGGATGGCAGCGGACGGTGCCACGATGATGCGTGACGGGTAGCGAGCAATGAGCTGCTGACATGCGTCGACCAGCTCACGCCGCTCTAGCAGGCCAGCGGGGTTGACACCTGCAGCAGCAGTAGCATGTCCGCTAATGTGCCACCCCTCCAGCTGCAGGCTCTCTACAGAGGTACAACCAGCTCGTACGAGCAGCAACCCAGACGCTGTAGACTTGACGGGGCTCAAGGATGCCAGGGAAAAAAACAACTGATGAATATTTTTAACATTAGGGAAGGAAAGAAACACAGAACAGCACCATGAACTTATTCAGCTTTTTGATTTGGTAGAACTTCATGTGCAGTTGCACCCACCTGCCGAAGCCAGCAGCCCTCGCATCGCCCGAGGTGCCCACTCCGCACACCCTCCAGGTGCATCCCGGAGCGCCGCCACTCGGGCCAACAGCTCCAGCTCCGAAACCAGCAGAGCCCCTTCTCCGGTGCCCTTGCTGCCGCCAGCACCCTTGCTGTTGTTGCTTCTGCTGCAGTTGGTAGCCGCATCCCCGCGCAACAGGATGTCCCGCACGGTATCGCCTAACGAGTCCAAAACCTGTAGAGGAGTGGGAAACGCGTGTGCGGTGGGGCTGCGTCGCTGAACTTGGACAAGAGCGTGACAGTACGCTCTTTTACATGGCACAAAGGTCACGGCTTTAGAGAAAAGAAAGAAAGCAAGAAAGTGGTGCCTGTGAGAAGGGAAGCAAGCAAAAAGGCTGATTATTGATCTGGGAAGGAGAGTAAAACCCGGGCGGCAGCGCACGCAACGGGAGCTGTTCTATCGCGCAGTAGACGCGTCCTCATGGCCTCATGATGATACCAACATCCAGGGAAGAGGTGGCTGGTGGGCTCGACCCGCAGGTCGCCCCCCTCCCTGTCACACACAAGGGGGTTGCGTCCACTCACATCCATCTTGGCGCCCGCCTCCAGCACCAGCAACCGAGCACAGTCGTCAGCTCGCTGGCTAGCGGCAGCATGAAGCGGCGTGGCGCCTGCGGCGTTGGGCAGGTCGGGGTCGGCGCCCTGCGCAGCAGAAGGCAGAGGGCTGAATATACCGAGGACAGAAATGAAAGATAACACCTTCGAAAGCCCTTCGGCTTATCCCCTACTGCCCTACTGCTCTCACCCTATCTCGACTGGTTAGCCGTTCCCTGTCTGCTCATCGCCCTGACCAATACCCCAAATTCATTCACTCCCATGTACCCATGTACCTCCCCCAGCGGCCCCAATAATACACTCCGCAAGGAAAGTCGTCCGTTTTCCCCCTTGCTTTTACCTGTTGCAGCAGCCACCTGGCCACCGCCGTGTGGCCCCGGGCTGCTGCCCAGTGCAACGCGGTGTGGAGAGTGAAGGCGAAGCTGGTGCCCTGACCCTGAGGAAAACCAGGCGTCGGGGCGGGGGCAGGGGGGAAAGACGAACCACAAACGAGTGAAGCTGCTGCCAGGGCAAGAGTGTACCAGACGGGGCGGGGGGGGACAAGGATATCATCTGCATAATGACGGACGCGCATACCTCACAACAAAAAGTGCTGAAGGGTGAAGTCCAGCGGATTTGGTCCATGGTAGATGGAGTGGTATTACTTGTGGAAAACCTAACAGCCAGCCATGCAGTTTTGACCATGGCATAAAATAGACAGCGGTATGAGATTCTTTAAGGAGGCGAGACGCCTTTCCATTAGCAACGCCACTGCCCTCTACCTGGTAGCTGAGCAGTCTGGGGTTCTCCGCCAACATTCGCTCCAGGGTGGGCAGATCGC
The DNA here is from genome assembly GCF_000143455.1 of Volvox carteri f. nagariensis. Taxonomy (NCBI): domain Eukaryota; kingdom Viridiplantae; phylum Chlorophyta; class Chlorophyceae; order Chlamydomonadales; family Volvocaceae; genus Volvox; species Volvox carteri. The sequence goes on along the minus strand of NW_003307584.1, from coordinate 386,868 downwards.
CCCGCCTAGCTGCCTCCAACCAAGCCCTGCCCTCCTCGCGGCTGCGAAGGCCTGCTGCAGCGGCGGCCGCCTCGGCCTGCGCTGCCCTGAACGGGATGAGGGGTGAGGGGTTAACAAAGAGGAAGGGGAGGTTTCGGGGGAAACCCCGATTTTTGACAGGGGGAAGCGCGTAGGTGTTTGGGAAGGAAGAGCACGTGGCACACGCGAGCAATTCCACACACACACACACACGGCGGGCTGGCGGGCCAATAGAACTAGGTACTACAAAGTACAGAATAGAAACTAATGGCGGCGGGAAAGGGATTTGGCACATGGCCACCTGACCGAGCGGAAAGAGAGTGGATTTGGCTTATACAGGAGCCTGCGCCCTATCCCCCCGGCTGCACTGTGATCCGTATCTCCCACTCACTTCTCCGCCTCCCTGCGCGCCTCCTCCCGCTCCGCCGCCGCGTCCGCTGCCAGCAGCGCGGCCCGCCGCGCCATCTTCTCCTCCAATGTCAGGCCGGACCGCCGCTGCGGCGGCTGCGGCGACGGCGTACCGTCGCCGCCACCGCCACGGCCACAAGCATCCGCCTTTCCTTTCACAACATCATCCACTGTGACAGAATCAGCACCAACAAATGATGGTGATAATGGTGATAATGGTGGTGATGGTGGTAGTGGTGGTGTAACAGCGGAAGGTGCTGCCGAAGCAGCAGCAGCGTCGGCTGATCCTGATAATGATGGTGATGACGATGCAGCCACAGCTGCTGCTGCATCGTCAGTAGCAGTAGCTGCGGCAGTAGCAGCAGGCAGCCAGTGGCCCTCATACCGTTGCCCCTCACCGGAATCGTGGTAATCCCCGGCTGCAGCACATTTATGCACAGGCGGCGATGTCTGTGTTGGCGGCGGCGGCTGCGGCGGCGGCGGCGGCCCGGTCAGAACGGTCTCAGTTCTGTCGTTGCCGCCGCCGCCGCCGTGGGTAGCGCAAACATCGGGCACTCGCGACAAATCTCCACCACTGGTGTTGCAATGATCGCTATCGCCGCTACCGCTATCCGTCGAGGAACCATTCATACTGCGACTGCTGGGGCCGTTTAGTTCATTGCTGTTATTGCTGCTGCCGTAGCCGTGGCCATCAGCGCGGCAGTCTTCCGGCAACGACCTGATCGTGGCGACGCTGGGACGTTGCTGTCCCGCATGAGAGTCCGTGGCGCCGTGACTTCCGTGGCCGTCGCAACCTGTCGTTGCCGCCGCCGCCGCCGCCGGTTCCAAAAGCCACGCCGGCGGCAAGGAAGACCCGCAGGTCGCATCCCCGTCGTCAACCCGCAACATTGGCATCGCCTCCGATGCGGAGGACGCCGTCGCGTCTGACTCTGCTACTGCTGCACCTCCCCTCCCCTTGCCCGCGTCCTTTGCAACAGCCAGTTCCGCAGTGGTTAGACGCTCACTGGCGGCAGTTTGCGGAGGCGCTTCGTCGAGCGCTGGCGGCGGCGCCGCCGCGGGCTCGGCAGCGGCGGCGGAGCAAGGCCGGCTCGCCTCACTGCACGTGGGCAGTGGCGCTAAAGCTTCTTGGACTCCAAAACGGACTGCGGCCGCAGCAGCAGCTGCTGTCGAGGGCCCGTCACGGCCATCTTGGGGCAGCTTCCATTCCGCTGCCGTCCGCAATAGGAGCGCCGCAACCTCCATGTGCCGAAACTGCAGCGCTAGCTGCAGCGCCGTACGGCCTTCGCCGTCAACGGCCGCGAGGTCGCAGATAGCGGTGGCGGCGGCGTTGCTGCTGTTGCTGGGTGCGCAAGTGGAAGTGCCATCGGAAGGGGAGAGGGAATGGACCGCCAGAGCCGCCATGGCGGTTGGGCCAGCGGCAGGGGTTCCAAAGCGTGCTGGGGAAAGCCCCCTCCAAGACAGCAGCGCCTCGATCGCCTGTCAATGAGGGAGGTCATGGAAAAGAAATGTATCAGAGTCCTGCTGTGAATGCGAGAAAGCCATAAAACGAAAAGCCATAGGAACGCCTATTTCTCCCACCTCCACTAAACTCACTTCCCCCTACCTCTCCCGCTTCACCCACTTCACGCACCCAGCTTACTAACTATCCCAGCCACCAAAGAACTCAAGAGGGGTTTCCGGCGTGCATCAATTGAGACAACTGTGGCTGCTTACACTATGCACCGAAGTGACTGCTTACGTTAGGCACCGGCAAACTGATATTCGCATCCTTGCACACTCCTCTCCCTCCTCTCTCATACTTCCATGCCCCTCTACCCTAGACCTGCCCTCTGCTCTTACTCTTACCTCCAGCCGACCATTTCGCGCCGCCGCGTGCAGAGGCGTTGCCCCGTCGTCATTGCGCACGTTGATGTCCATGCCCTGTCGCAGCAACCATCCCACCCCCTCCACGCTGCCCTTGGCAGCGCACCAATGGAGCGCCGTGTGGCCCATGCCGGTACCACGGCAGCCCAACAGCCCGGGCTCCTGCTGCAAGAGCCGCGTCAGGGCACCTAGATCGCAGCCCCGGGCTGCCATCATCCAGTCACGAACCAGCGACGCATGCGGCGGTGACTGGGATCGCTGTTGCGGTTGTTCTTGTTGTTGTTGTTCTTGCGGCGGCTGCCGCGGCTCGGCCTGCTGTTGTTGTTGTGATGGTGGTGGTGGTGGAGGTGAGGGTGTCGTAGAACCGGGTGTTTGTCGTTTCAAGGACGACCCGGTGCTGCAAGCAGGGCCGTTAAGGGATGCTGCTGTTGCCGTCGTCGTCGCCGCTGCTCCCGCTGTCGACGGTGGCGATTTTGCTGGCTGTTGACAGCGTTGTGTTGCAGCCCTCGCAGCTTCTGGAGGGAGTTCCTGCGGTGGCGGCGCGAGTGTGGGGTTCGTCGCGGTCGAAGCAGCATCCTCCGGGGCCTGCCCTGGTGATACAGACGGTGCTGCCGTCGGCGACTCCTGTTGCTGCTGAGCCCAGACCGCCTCCAGCTCGCTCTCCGAAACGTCCGTCCACTCACTTTCACTGCTCCCTGTACCCGTGCTGTTTTCACTGTCCCCAAATTCGTCGTTCTCGCCACCGGCCAGCCCGAAATCAACGTATGCATTGCCGTACAGTGATGTAGTTGCCGCATGCGAAAGGCCATAGGAACTGTAGCCAAAGGGATCGCGCAGCGGCGTCGTGTTGCCGCCGCCCCCGCCCCGCCCTCTGCTGCTGCTCGCGCCGCCACCGCGGCGGCTGCTAGCGCCGTCAGATCGGAAGCCGCCGCTCGAACCAGTGGGGGATACCCCGGACATGGCCGCGAACATGGCATGCAGATCTCCATTTTGAATAAGTTCATCAATCTGTAAACGGACAAACACTGTCAAGTTTCAGAGTGCCGCTATAAAGGAGATGCATGCATGCATGCACGTGCAAGGTATATGCAGCATCCCATCTGGGTCTAAGCGCACTCCATGGTTCGTGAAGCCTCGGTTACCAACAACAATAATGATGATAGCTATTGCTCACGAATTCCATAAATCCATGACCATAGTACTCTCTCATACCTGCGGTGGTAGACCTTTCAGGCCTTTGCTGCTAAAACGCAGCCCAGGCGGGAAGGTGCCTGCACGAGACCAGGGCAGTTGAAGAGAGTTTTTGTTGCAGCAGCAACACAAAACGAAGTCAAGACAAGGTCACATCCCGCCACTATCTATCGCACGTCGGAACTTTAGCCCTGAGAAAATGAGGGGCGATAATTTAGAATTGCGCATTTGTCCGTCTTCTCTCGCGGGGTCAGGGGGGGAGCCGTAGGCCAACAAACATACAAGGTCAGGCACTACTGGTAAGGCACACACCGATGCCCCCGGAGGTTCCGGGATCGAGACCTGTCAGGGTCAAAAATCCTTCTGATGGTGGACGGTATAAAGTGCCCTCTAGTCGATGGACGGTGGTGACTTGGGATAAAGCTAACTTGCGAGTTGACCAGAGTGTAGTTGAGCCGTTGTTGATCCAGCAGATTCCATTGGGTGCCATTAGTGTATGCGGAACCTGAGCGATCCACTGAAAAGTTGACTAGGGTGACTAGATGAGGGTGCCCCGAAATACCGGGGAAGGCAGGGTCTGCCGGGTAGCGGCCGCAGGGTGAAGATATGACCCCCCTGTCCCACACATCATACATCGCCACCTGACATGCATGTATAATCTGGACCGCGTCGTGTCGGGTAAGCTATCCTAAGCTGAGATTCCATTTGGGTCGCACTCAAAACGCCCGAAACGAGAGAATACCCTCGTGGTGCTGCCCTCTCTCTCCCCGCATGTTACGATCCCCGAAAATGGGAAACAGCTTGACAGGCCTCCTCGAGGTGTTGCGTTATGCAAGAGGACCTGTCCTCCTGGGATATATTATCCTCTGCTCCGGTTATTTCCATAACATAACTCTTCGTTGGTCTGTTGTCGTGGCACTGTCGCAGAGATGTCAAGTGGAGTTTTTGCTGCAAAGGGTTTTCCTCGTCGTGGACGTACCTGGCGGGAAAAGCTCCTTGGGAAAGGGAAACGGTGGAAGCCGTGCCAGTTCACGGGGTGTGAAGCATGATAGCATCGCCTACAAGTTGTCAAGGGGCAGGGATATGGCGCAGTAATGGAAATCACGTAGCCCGTTCGGTGAGGTGGGCCGGTGGCCATACCTTGATCATGTCAGCTCCGCCGATAATCTCCAGCAGCAAGGACTGGAACATGTCCAGAAACTCGTCGGGGCTGATGTCAAGACCTTCAGTCGTGCCGGTCTGGTCATAATACCGCCGCTTCTGCTCATCGGAGAGGACGCTGTAGGCCATGCTGATACGCTGGAACCTCTCATTTGCTGCTTCATCTCCTGGGCACTTATCTGGATGGCACTGCAGCGCGAGGCGCCTGTAGGCCCTCTTAACGTCGTCGATGCTTGCATCGCGCGCCAAACCAAGTTCCGCGTACAGGTCGGGAATGGCAGCCGCTGACGGTGCCAGCCTTTTCTGCTGCTTCCTTGGCGCCATGTTCCTTAATCAAGGCCTCGAATCCGAGGTAGCGAATAGCATTCGCCGAACGACATTCAAGGCATACAAGAGTCTTCCTTCTTCTCGTACGTTATCATTTCCAATAAATTTAAAGTCCAGAAAGGCAAGAGTGCATGCTGAACGGCTAGATGCCAGCCTAGCCCATGAAAGTTCAAACAGGCAGACCTACCAATAACTTATTTTATTGCCAAGGTTTCGAACAGTTAAGTACCGGACTGAAACGCGCCTATCCAGTTCTTCACAACTTGTTAACTGCCTCTTACCATGCCGTGACTCCGAATGCCCCGATTGACAATTCGTCTTACGACGTCGTACTTCCTGTCCGAAGGGCGTTAGGAGGCGCTCCGCTCTTTTGCCAGTACTACTTCCGGAATCATTGTCTCCATTCGTTACCATGCATAATGATCGGTTCATACCCATTTCGGTTAGACCTCATACCGTACTCCACAGCTCTGCACACCACCTAGCTGTCCCACGCATCATTGCTGTCCTCTTAAAGCAAACGAACTCTGGTTAAGAACGTTAAGCATGGACCACATAAATAAGGATATTAAAGGCGTGATTTGCGTGTCTGGGAGGCGTGGCCGTGCCGCATTTGTTCTTTGTCGCAGGACACCTCGGCCAACGCGCAAAATCCCGACCTAACAACCACGGATTATGCGTTCAGTTCAATACCCCAAGCAAAATGCACGGAGTTTTGCCCTGACAAGTAATATAGGACGCTTATGTCAAATTGGGTCCTGTTCTGTGACAAGCATCGAAGGCATGAAACAATGAAGGTATGGGCCAAGGGCGCATCGGACAACGTAACATGCTGCCATGCATTCCCTGTGAAGCCTTCGAAGTACTCGTTACCCCCTTATCCAGCCAGTTACAGAAGTACTTTTACACAGCACATTACGCGTTGCACAGCACCTTTTCAGCAGCAGCACCGTTTTTACCGTTAGCCAACATCCCCAGCTACCCGCCCCAGCTCTTAACACTTTACCCCACAACTTAGTGTTTATTTCTGAACTCATCCAGCAACGCACCTCCCCATCAGCTTTGGCCTCGTGGAGACACGCTACAGTGCACGCGTAATGCAAGGAGCGATGACAACAACATGACAACAACTCAAAGAGTACACTCTGAAGTCGGATGGGGTGAATGGCTTAGGGTGCCCCTCTAGCAGGGGAGAGCAGGGAACTGCCTCGGGAAGGAGGCCACTGGTGAAGCTTAACCACCCTGTAACACCCCATCAACAAACAACACAACACCACGCACAACACCCCACTAAGCGCCTTGCTGACAACACCGTCGAACATGAAGTAATTGCAAACCATAAGGACCTGCCGTATATCGGTAGTACCGTTATGCCGTACATGCCGCACATCAATACAACCGTTAGTACAGGGCTGTCCTGCTCCGCCATCATCACAACATGCAGGTCGGTTGGCTGGCTGGCTGACAGGTTATCCAACTGGCGAACTACGAACGAAACGAACCATCTGGGGTCGAACAACCAGAATGCGTGTTTTGCTAACGGCACAGTTGCAGGGCCAGCTGTGTATTTCCCACGTAAGGTCTGACTGCTAGCCATCTTAGTCGGTCACACACAATCCTGTTCCTGCACAATTCCGGTAAAGGTGTAATGTGTCGAATGCCGTGCATATGTGACGCGGGTTCATCTCATCTTCATCTCATCTGGGTCTCATTCATTTGGCGTAATCTGCTGCCATCCGAAGTCCGACGGAATCAAGTTCAGCATCCCACTTCATACTGTGCGGCGAGGAATAACAACACATGCAGCTGATGATATTCATCCATGCAGCAACAGGGATTCCAAAAAAAAGAGTCTTCCTGTCTGGCGCAGGAAACAATCCGCGGCTTGGCGTGGCGTGGCGCGGCGCACCGACCTATCGAAAGTGCGTCACACATAACTCCAACAGCGCCACGTCTGTATCAGTTGGAGCATGAATGAATGAATGAAGCAGCTCCAGAAGAGAACAAGCAGCGAAACGCGATAGGTTTTGTTGTTTCCGTGCGTTCAGATGGCGCTTACTAAGGAGTTATGTGTGACGCACTTTCGATAGGTCGGTGCGCCGCGCCACGCCACGCCAAGCCGCGGATTGTTTCCTGCGCCAGACAGGAAGACTCTTTTTTTTGGAATCCCTGTTGCTGCATGGATGAATATCATCAGCTGCATGTGTTGTTATTCCTCGCCGCACAGCTCTTGCAGGTGAATTTCGGGGCGCCGTGGATGCCGTCATGCCTTGTTCCGTCGCGTCTTGCGGCTGACCGCGGTGCGGAAATCCTTGTTCAGACCGCCCACATGATAGCCAACCTGCAACAGTCGCGCGGAAGTCTTTCAAGATAGTTATAGTCAAGGGAGTTCAAAGCGCAGGGTCAGCAGCGTGACTGCGGTGCTCAGGGAGCTGGTTTGTCGCAGAGAATTTGGGCATTCCAATCCGGCCAACTGTCCGATAGTTCAACGAAGATCTGGGTAGAGAATTTCCTCCGTTGCCAGCCCTCCACCCTTCCTCTCACGTATTTGCAGCTAGTCATCGTCTACTTCGGGCGCTGGCTAATTCGAGTATCGTGACGGCGGAACTATTGAGCAAACACCTTGCCTTCTGTTCGCATGTGCTGTGCAAGTCGGGCTTAACGATGCGCGCGACATTCTTTTGGTACCCCAGAAGGTACTGAAATTGGCCACTGAGGATACGTCCAGGGCGATATCATGTTAAGGGCGACATCATTCCGCACCTGAAGCCGCTGTTCGACGTCACAGTCTTCAAAGCTCTTGCCAAAGAGCTCCTGGGCTACAGTGTTGCGCTCTGCATTCCGCAGATCGCTGTATCCAGCCTTAGGCGCTTCCCAGCCAACAGTTAAATTGTCGTTCATGGTTATGTATTCTACTAATAGCAACAAGGTTAGCTTACAACCCTTACTATGGCGTTGATTTAGTAAGATTCGAAAATCCCACCGAAATGCCTTTGCGCATGTAGACTCTAGGAGCTCCACTGTAGGGATCAAGAAGCGACCTTGGACCAGCGTTAACCCTTAGGGAGTTTAACCCCCTATCGTACGTCGCAAGGACAGTCGATAGAACAATGTAGATAAGGGAAGTCGGCGCGTATAATACCACCTGGTGACTTTTCTATAACCACCGTGCAATTTCGGGGGTACCCTGACCGGGATCCGCTGTAACAATCGCAATCGAAGTTAAAGAACTCCTAGGACCATGAAAGCTGGGACGGCTGGATTCTACACAAAAGCATACATGTAAATGCGCGCCGATACGGAGGGGGACAGATTGGTACAATTCAGTCCATCTTGCTTCTACCTTCAGCCAAGGATTTCCTGGGCTCAAAGCAACAGTCCCGTGGGTCATTGTCCATGACTGTGCACATTCAAATGCCTACGAGGAGCAACCGTCCTCATTTTTACAGGTGTACAACAATACAACTATTTTTTATATCGAGAAAATGTATACGGATCTGGGCTGAAGCAATAACTGGCAAGTCCAGAAAACCGGCCGCTGAGCACGGAAGGAAGGGTCCAATAGGAGGAATTTTTTTGGGTTATTTTGCCATTTGAGTTCACATGTTCAAGTGTAGTCCAAAGCTTATTTATGGACCAGCAAGAAGCACCTGGCAGGCGCGAAGCGGTTGGCACTGGATTCGACGTTGAGACGCTTCGAATCTCCAGTAGAGGTCGCTCATCATGGCTCATAAACGTATCCTAGACATTGTAATGTCCCCCGCTGAAGCCGTTGCATGTCGTTAATGGGCTTACTGTTATGGCCAAACGTACCTATGGGCAGAACGGGACATGCGTATAAATTTAAAACAAAATATGATTAGAAAGTATGCAATCTGATACATTCATGATGGTTGCTGAGGAATTGAAGGAAAGACCTTAACGGCCAGCCGCGGGGTCCTTGAATAGACACCTGCAAATGGCGACAGACGACGCAGTGTCCCTGCTACGCACTCTGAAGGTTTGTCCATTGTATCGGAAGTCGGAGTTTTTGTGCGTGGTTTAAGGTACCATCTCGGTAAGCACGGCATATGCGAACTGTTCAAAATTGCTTGCACATGTTGACAGGCTGCTGGAGAGAAAACGGGTGCGGTGGAGGCGGAAGGCGCGCTTCATTTGAGGTGGGGACAGGGCCACAACCGGACATGCTTTCCATCCCCAGCAAGAGTGCAAACATATTTCAGACAAGGCGTAGATTCCATGCCAGGATTCCAACAGCTTTATGGTTACAGAATGGAGAAAAGAAACTTCTCAATTGTAAATGTCTGGTGATTGTCTTAGGCTTCCGAGCGCATTCCATCCGTCTGCCTTCCCCACCTCCTTGTGAACCACCCAACTTCATTCCGTTCATGATAATATACTCTGCGCTTCATTGATGTACGAGCTGCTAACTTTCAATGCACCTCATTTGGGAAGCTAAGCCCTTGCCTGCAGGTCAATCCTAAACAGCAGCTGCTAATAATGTCTTCCGTCTGCAGCTCTGCATTGTTAACCCATCCCCATTTTTCGAGCTGGACGTATCCACAGACCTGACCCGATATCTTATCCATAGCATTCCTCTCGCCGACAGATATTCGGCGACCGACACCCACCACATCACGCACCCTGCCCCCGCTCGGCTCCTCCCTTGCGCTTCTCCTCGCCAATCTCGACTGGACTCGACTTGTTTCCTGCATCGGGGCCCCCAGGCGCAACTCCCGTCGTACAATGGACGGCATCCACGACACCATCGGACTGCTCCAGGCAAGCCCCTCCTTCAACCTCCCAGCTGCCAAGTACCTGTCCTCAGCATCCCCCACAGCCCCCGGAGGCGGCGGCGGCGGCGCCGCCAGCACGCTCTCCAGTAGCAGCGCCCTCCTCAACCTCAATTATGGCAACTCCATCCTCATCCCCATCGCCAGCAGCCCCGTCCACACCACCACCACCAACGGTAACGGTAACGGTAATAACGGTAACGGTGGCTCGTTGCCCGTTATTACCTCCACAGCCTCCTCCCCCATTGCCTCGCCCGCTCGCCTCTCAGTTCGTCCGCCACCGACTCTCACGTCGCTCCCAAGCCCCACTAACAGCAGCCCGGGCGGCAGCGGCGCAGCGGCGGCGGCGGCGGCGGGAGGATCCAGCGGCGGACCGCCATCGCCGCCTTGCCTTGGACCGCCACACCTCAATTCCGTACACACACGTCGCTCCCTCCACACGCACTCATCCAATGGAAGTCCATACGACGCCTTACAGTTGCCGTACAGCCACGGAAGTCCGCTACCGCTCTTGTTCGATCCGCCGGTCTCCCTGCCGCCGTCGGCGGCGGCGGCGGCGGCGGCGGCACCTGCAGCCTCTGGAGTTGGCGTCCCTTTGGGCGTCCCTGGAGTCGCTGGCGGCCCCGGCAGTCCCGGCACTCGACTTGTCCAGCTTTCCACTTCCGCCGCGCCGCCGTCACCGCCGTCGGCGGCGTCATCCTCTTTGCCTGCCATTGCCACTGTCGGCAGCAGCAGCGGCGGCAGCGGCGTCGGCGGCGGCAGTAGCTCGCCCCTGTCGGCGCCCATGCCCTCCTTGCTACTGCCGTCTACCAGCCTCCGATCAGTTGGCGGCCGCAATGGCCCCGTTGGCGGTCTTCTGGTCGCCGCTGCTGGCGGCAGTGGCAGCGGTAGCGGCAGTAGCAGCGCCAGTCCCCTTAAATCACAACCAGCCGCCGGCGGCTCACTATCCTCCGGGATTTCAAGTACGCCTGCAGGTGCCGCCGCCGCCGCCGCCGTTGGTGCTGGCGCCTCTGGCGGCGGCGGGCGCGCTCTTAGAACCCCAGCCGTTCCCGGCAGCCCCTTCGGGGCTTCGGCTGCGGTGGCGGCAGCGGCGGCGGCGCCACCGCCGCCGGGAAGCCCGTCCACGTCAGCCGCGGCTGCCCCCGCGCCCACAGGCCGCCTCGCGAACCCCACAACACCCCGGAACGGTGCAGACCTCGCCCCGACGGCATCTTGCTCGTCATCGTCCTCAGTGCCGCTGCCGCTGGCACCAGGCGCGGCGCAAGCCGCGCTCCAGAGCCAGCTGGCGGCGGCGGCGGCAGCGGCGGCGGCTGGGCAGCAGCGCGGCGGCCGTCCATCCTCAGCTAGATCCATGGCAGGTAGCTCCTTCGTTATGGCAGTGCCGGAGGGCCTCAACGGTACCGCTTTCAAGTCGGCGGCTAAGCATGACGGGCACGTCGTACGAGCCGGGGGCGGTGTCGCCGGTGTTGACGGCGGCGCCGTCGCAGAAGCTGGTCCTCGCGGCAGCCCATGAACTGCAACACGCGCAGCTCCTCCATCACCTCAACAGCACTACTAACGGCAACAACAGCACTTTTGGCAATAACAGCAACAACAGTAACAACATGAGTAACCCCGGAGGGAGTCTTAGCGCTCATCAGTTGCAGCTACAGCAGCTATTGCCGCCGCCGCCGCCGCCGCCGCCGCAGGTGACGTCACGGCCGTCGGTCAGCTCAGCCCGCGGGGTGTCCGGCGCAGGGCCTGGCGGCGCCGTCGTCATCGTCGGCGGCAGTGCCGCCAGCCTGCCTTGTGTCGTACATCCCCGTGACTCGCGCTCATCCGATCCGGGGACATGTGGCCCGGTGACGGTGACGGCGGCGGCGGCGGTGCCGCCGGGGGGAACGGCGGCGGCGCCGTCTGGGGCGGCGGAGTTTGGCTTTCCAACGGCGGCGGAGCCTCCGCTGGCTGGCCGCCAGAGCCTCGCGCCGCTGACGAGCGCCGCGTTGCAGGCCGTACGGGCGAACACGCCGCCTGCGTCTTCGCCATGGCCTTTGAATTCGCCCTCAAGCCCGCCGCAACTGAACCTCCGCGCGCCCCGCCCCGAGCCGCTCCCGCAGCGCCCTGAGCCGCCGCCGGCACAGCTGCCCACAGCGGCAGCGGCGGCGGCCGCCGTCGCGGCGGCGGCGCTGCCTGAGCCTTTGCAACCACGAACAGAGTCTCTGCCGCCGCTGGCAGAGCCGCTGCCGTCGCTGGCGGCAACGGGCAGCGTCGCCGCTGCCTCGGGGTCGGTGGCGGGACCGCTGCCGCTCAAAGCCATTCCTTTGGGCCGAGCCGGCACACTTGCGCCGCTAACATTTCCTGAAGAGGTACTTACGACGGCACCGGGCCCGGTGGCTGAATCCAGCTTGGATCCAAGAACGCCGGATCTGGATCCAGCTGCCTTGTTCGGGCCAAATCCTGGATCCGGATTTGGTGCTGGATCCAGATCCGGATCAGGATTTATGGAGCTAACGGTGCGATCCATGGCAATGAAAATGGCGTCGACGGGAGCCGCTAGTGGCGCCGTCGCCATCGGCGGCGAAGGATTTTCCGTACAGAGCAGTGTACGGCAGCGGTTACAGACGGATCCCCTGCGTTTTCATCCACCGGCTTCTGCTGCTGGTGCGGTACGTCGCCATTCTGGCGGCAGTACGCCGTACTTGGATCCATTGGAGGCGACGCCACGATTGGTGCTCGGCGGCGCCTCCGTCGGACCGCCGCTGCGCACGGGCCGGGCGCTTAGCTCAGCGGCGGCCAGCGGCGGCGGCGATGCGCTATGGGCGCCTAGTCAGAATATATTGCCGCATCTGGTCAGCCGAGTCAGCGGCAGCGGCGCCGTCAGCGGCGGCAACGGCAGCCGCCTGTGCTTCAGTCCATCATCAACGGCGGCGACGCCCCAGCCCGCCACCCCAGGGTTTGATCTTCCAGCGTCGCGGCTACGGAGCAACAGTAGCGGCAGCGGCAGTAGCAGGATTGCCGAAGGTGGCCCTCCCTCTAAGCAAACACCGAGTGAGACGCTGCCGCCGCCGCCGCCGCTGCCGCGTCACAGCTCCCAGCGAGCGCCAGGGGGGCTTCAGTCAGTCTACCTTCAGGCGCTGGCGGCGGCGGCGGGGCTTGACGGCAGCGGCGACGCAGCGGTGCCGCCGCTGCGGCGGCAGCGCTCCCTGAGCGAGAGCGGCTGTAGCGCGTTCCTCGCTTCTTCCGCCGCCGCCGCCGCCGCCGCTGCGGCGGACAGCGGCTTCGTGGGTTTGCCGCTGGAGGGCGGCCTGTCGGTGCTTGGCGACATGATGTCCCTAGCGCGGGCGGGGCGGTACCACAATGTACGGTACAGCAGCGGCTTGGTGGATGGTTTCCAGCCCAACAACAGTACAATTTCGGACCATTCGTGCAAGGTGTGTCGGAAGGGAAAGTCGCTGCGTAGCTGAGCGAAGTCCGAACTGACACGGCAGCTAAGGACCTTGCCCCATTTTCTCTGGTTTTGTTGGTTCATACCTGTCGTTGTTTGTTAAAATACATATTCTGCCAACAGCTGAACATGTATCAGCTTTTTGTTGTTGCTTTTGGTTTTCTTTTTTGTGTTCAAAGCTGTCGCTGATGCCAACCTTTTCGTAATCGATTACTGAGTTTCGCTTTTACTTGTTTATTTATTTATTTGTTCATTTGTTCATTTTTTTGTTTATTGGTTTACTCCTTTGTTTTTTATTCGTTTGTTTGGCGCGCAGGCTGCAACGGAGATTGCAGCCGGGGGGCCGCAAGGCTTCGTGAGGCAGTATGATGATGATGATAATGATGATAATGATGGCGACGTCAGCTCGGAACAAAACGACAACCGCCGGCACCGCCATCATGAACGCGACGCTGGTGCGGTGTTGGAGGTCGCGATGCAGGCGTCGGAGCGCGGACTCGCCAGCGGCAGCGGCAGCGGTGGTTTCGGAGCCGAAGTCAGTCCTGGCACCGGCGGCGCACATTTTACCCATGGGCCGGTGCGTGGGGCAGCAACCCACCAGCACCACCCGCTCGCGTCCACCCCCGTGAATGTGAGCGTAAGCAGCCTACCGCTGAGGGCGCTGCTGCTTTCGCCGTCAGCGCCGGAAGCGGAAGCGCAGCCGCCGCCGGCGCCGTAAGGCGCCAGCGGTGGTGTCACCACCGTAGATGCAGCCTGCAGTCCGGCAGTGGCAAAGACGTAGACGCAGTAGCCGTACGGTACGAAGTTTGGAGGTGGAGGCGGCACGGCGTGTGATATGATGCGTTTATTTTCTTAAAGGCATGGCATTTTGTACGGTATGATCATCGCGAAGGGCCTCCTAGAAGGCGTGTGATATGATGCGTTTATTTTCTTAAAGGCATGGCATTTTGTACGGTATGATCATCGCGAAGGGCCTCCTAGAAGGCGGCTCGAGAGCTTAGGTTGGCTTAGTATGTGGGGGGGGAAAAGATGGGTAAAAATTGGATGGATGGATGAATTGAGAGGCGACATGACAGTTGACGGGCCATCCTCTGTCTGTTGCTGTTGACGGTTGCTAACCGACTAAAACAAATCACGTTTTTCGGTTGTTTGACGGTTACGATCGTCCGTAATTTGGGGTTTAGGGACTGTGATGTCCTGCTAGCTAATCAGCTGGGGAGTGTCGTCTCTAAAAATGTTTTAGATTGCTTGATCAATCGTGATTCAGTTGAATTTGGTGAAACCAAGGGGTGTCGTCGCCTTTGTGGCTCCGTTTGGTTTGTCATCAAACTTTGGGTTGAAGAAAATGGGACAAGCAAAAGGTCTCCAAAGGTTGTCCGTAAAGGGAAGGCCAACCAATTTCTGTTGAGTTCGTTGTTGAAATGGATCGGACCTGTAAATAAGAAGCATTTGATGATGAGGAAAACAAATGATCATCGCTGGTCGCTTTTGTCCTTCGGAAGGCGAGCTTCGGAAGATTTCCGGCAAGTGCCATACTTTGTACGGAAGGGATACCCAGGAGTGTTTTTGACCTCCCAGTGCGATCGGCGTACGGCAAATGACAAACTTCGCGGGCTTTTTTTAACCACTGGTTCGCTTTAACTCGGCACTTTTATGGCTTTTGCAACCGTTCAGCAGGGCGCGCGAAATGGCAGAGGGGGATAAATGGCGATGATGGCGGCGCACGTATGTATGTCCTGTCTCTCTTTCTCTCTCTCGCGCGCGGGCGCTCATCGTGGGGCAGCTAGGGTAACTGCTGCGGTTATCTGAACCGTGACGTGTACGGGATGGACGAGCAACTGCCACTGCTACAGTCTGGCACTAAATTCCGCTTTGGCTCACTGCCAAGATATTATGCTTCAGGTTGTACGGCATGTCATGTATACATATGTTCTGGAATCTATAACTGGCCTGGGGGCCGGCGGCGCAGCAATGCGGTGCAACCTCAACTCCCCAACCACAACCACCATTCATTCAACAGTCTTGTGGCAACCGACTGTCCCCAGAATCAGTGGAAGTGATGTTGGCATGGGGCTCTTAAACCACACGGTTTTAAGGTTTTAGGGTTTAAGGTTTTAGGGTTTTAAGTCCAGCCCCCCTAAAATCTGACCTTTTGTGCACGTACTTCGTGTGTCTGGATAAATACATATACACATGTGTATGTATATATATGGAAGCAGGGGTCTTCTCGCCACCGCTGGCTGGTATCTTCGGAGGTGATAAGGGCGACGATGTACATACGGGGACGATGACTAAGATGTACGTATTGCTGTACATGCATGTACGACGGCTCTAGCTAGGATGTACTGCAGAACTGGTAAGCAATTGCAAGTACGATGTGCATTGATAGATTTGTTGGATGTACCTGGGTGCGTCATCGCAGTGCAGCGCGTGCCGCCGCAATCCCCGCAAAGCACCCCGGACGGCTGGTGACATGCTATGGATGATGTACTTGCCTTTCATATGTATTTATGTCCGCTGTTACCACCTCTGCTAAATAGCGTCCAGTTCGTATGGCGTAGTACAGTGTGGTAATGGTGTATGGTCCTGTATGGTATGATAAATCGTAGAAATGACAATGTGTTCAAATGGCCCAGAAGCCTCCCACCCTGTAACAAGTTAATTCACATATATCCGCTATTACCACCTCTGCTAAATAGCGCCATGCATGGCATCCAGCAACTGGCACTACTCGAATGGCTCCCATAAAATGATACGGCGGGGTCCTAACTAACTAACAGATTTCCAGTTTGTATGTGATGTGCGAAGGGAGTGGTGCCATACATCCCGCCCTGCATACGTCCCTCCACCCCTCCACATATGCCGATCTCCATACACCCCCCCTCCCTCCCTCCCGCCATCCTTCTATAAATCCCCCCTTTCATAAATCCATCCCTCCAACTTATGGCATATAAGGGCCGTCGGTAACCGACCGGTGAGCTATAACCCAACCGGTCGTTTTGGTAGGTAAATGAGACATTTCCAAATGGTTGTTCATGGTTGTTAAAATCGACGTTTCTTTCAAATATTTTTTGCACAATGACTTCCAGTATCCAGCTCCACTTCATTCGCAAACTGCTTCATGATGAAAATCCAGATTGAACCTTCCAGATCAAAAACCAGATCCAGATCTAGATCCACTTCTCACGCACGCCGAAAGAACACCTCTGCACAGCCCGACTTAAACAACGACGTTCACACCAACATTCAATCATTAGCATGCTCCGAAGTGCACTTGGCCACGAAGGCTATTCACCGTGAATATAAACACAAACAGTTTTGGCGGCAAAGCAGGAGCTCGAGAGACCCTCCAGTGCCACACGCTCACTTGCAAACACAGGGGAAACGACGATGGCATTAATTCTTACTACACATTGCTCAATGAGTACTGTAAAAGACATGTACTTACGTACGACAGTCTGTACTGTATTGTCGTACATAGATTTCGTAAGTACAGCTCCCTGCCAGTGGATGTTAATGTCCTGGAAGCCTTCATCATGTTAGGAATCCAAATCGTAATCCATTCGCAGGATCTGCAAGCGTTGCCTAATAAGGAACGCTATAGGGGAAGGACTTTCCCCTGCAGGCCTGGATTCGGTTTTTCCTTTGGATCCAACCGATTTCAGTTCCAAAAAAGACACCTGCAAAACCTTGCAACGAAAGTCAGATCCCCCAAAACAAATGGTGCTTGCCCAGTGCCTTGAACGATGAGGCCGTGCACGCTCGCAAATTATATTATTCCGTTACGGCTCAGTCTCCTTCGTTTCTTCCCCACATGCACACAGACAGACAGACAGGCAGACATAGCCACGACGTCATCACCACCACTGCTGTTGCCGCGATACACCACAGCCACACAACAACAGCCGTACCAGCAGCATCCGTAGACAGAGAACAATGCATCATCACGTTCGTACACTGTCGTACACATCTTTCAGTACGGTCCATGGATCGCGCTCAATAACTTACGGCGGACAAACATACAGAAGATAGATTTGGCTGTGACCTGGTCGAGCCAAGTCATGCAGTCTCATGGAAAAGCTCATCAAGGTTATAAATAATTGAATGTAGTTTTGGTGCTTCCACAAAGATACCAAAGATAGCAAAAAAGAGGTGGTTGCCTAATTAAGCTGAGCCTTTCATGCGCTAGCAGAGCGCAAAAGGCGCGTAACCCTCCCCAGAGAACTCGACGCGATAATATACCTGATTAACACTCCCCAACTCATGGTGTTCTTAAGCATTGTAGCAACCGCGGCTTGAGAACGCGGGCTGTAATATTGTGGACGGCGCCCTGAGTCGCTGCAAACCAGCGGAACGGGGGTCCCTTACCTCACAGACACGTTGCCTAAACAGGCAAACCAGCCTGCACGCATGCATTTTGCGCTGTGCGCTAGTATAAGATAGGATAAGAATGCAACAATAAGGGGCGCCGTTGTCAGGGCCAAGGGCCGAGCAAGGCGCCCCGGCCCATAGCCTGGCACAGCACCGCACAATACACCAAATTAGTAAGGTGCGGCATAGCGCAGCAAGGCGGAATGCACGCTTCGCGCTGACGGACTAGCGAAGTTCAGCATGAATGTGATAACTCAGCAGGCGCTGCATCACCACCAGCCTGCTATGCATCGACTCAAATCAACGAGTTTGTAAGACAGTGGCCGCGAAAGGCGCCTTCATGAATAAAGCCCCCAAATAGTCTGTACACCGTCACCGGTTAAAGAAACACAGGCGATGGGCGATGGCTTGAGGCCATGTAAATCAAACAAGACGAAAAGGGAAAGGGCAATTCAGGAAAAAGATGAAGAGGCAAAGAAAAAAGCAGCAGGAACTAATCGAAGAGGTGAAAAATGCGCAAAGATGAGCTTTGCCCAGCATATAATCAGGTGTCCTCGTGGCTATTGATTTCACGAGTCCAGGCCACGACTAGAGCTAGGCAGCAGCCCGTTCGCCGCATTACGCCTTTCACAGCGGACCCTCCAACACGTACAAAAATACTTTTCCATAATAAAACGTTTCCAAACTCAAGCGGGCTTACTATAGCTCATCAGCATGTTGGTTACCGTCACGAGTATTTTCCAAATCAGCATCATGCATCGTTGCCTTCTAGCAAGATGACAATCGATGGTTTCCTTCATCATGACCATCAGCATCTTTCACGGTGCTTCACAGATCCGCCCCAGGCATTGCCCTTCATCTGCTCCAAAAGAGCGCGCCGCCGCATCTCGCGCTCATGCATCCAACGCTCCTGCGATAGCGAAACCACCACAAGGAATGCATGCTGAAATTTATGCTTTATGTAGGTAACACGGCAGTTCGGTATTACTCACTTGCAGTTTATCAAAACAGAAACGGATGCTCGCATGTTTGCACGCCTTGCCGCCTCCCATCAGCGCAAAAGTTTCTACCAATCGCCGTTCGTTTTTAATCCTTGTTCGTTTTTATTGAATTTAATGCTTGCATATAGAGCGCTTTCCTTTCTCAACGCATTCACTGCTTCGGCGGTCGTTCCCGTTGGGGTTCAGATAGGTGCCCCTGCTAGCGCCAGGCCCGAATCGATATGTAGCAAAACAAATACACACACATACATACACACACACATACACACACACATACACACACACACACACAGAGACATACACACACATATTCAACACGCGTCACGCGCGAATGCGAATGCGTGTGCCAAGTACGCACATACATAAATATGTGCATATGTACAGACGTACCTCCGCCGTCGCATTGGCTGACAGCTGCGGTGCATCATCCAATAGCTCCTCTTCCACATCGTCCTCGTCCACACCGTTGATGTCCGCATACTTGAACTGCCGTACACTCCGTCCGCCGCCCTAGTACGACAATCGCATATCATGATAACAGCGGTTGGTGTCAGTTGCGGTTGGGATTCAAATTCAAAATTAGTGAGGAGGAAGGAGTGATAGGATGCGTGACCCAAACCAAAAGTTGCTCCCATAGACTATATATTTCCTTCGTGGCCTCTCCGTACCAAACGTCAGAGTAAGTCATATGGTAAAGCCAGCCTGCCCGCCAGCCGACGAGTCCACCAGCCCGCCAGCCCGCTTGCCCGCGAGCCCGCCAGCCGACGAGTCCACCGGCTCTCGCAACATTTGGCCGACAGCCAACCGACCTCGCAGCCCCAAAACTAGTGGCCCGCGGTAACAGTGACAACGACACGGGCCTCTACCCTGCCAAGGCGCTCTATCTCCAACTCCCCCAGCTGCTCCCGGTCTCCCCATCTCCCCATCTCCCTCACCCCCACCCTCCCCATCTCCACCTCACTTACCACGGACCTTCCCGAGCGGGTAGGACCGGGAGCCGGGTTCTGAGGGCTGCTGCCTCCGTCATCGCCGACGTCATCCGCGCCCTACAGTATGGCATGAAACGGCACATGGAGTTAGTTAGATATTAGCTGGAGTTCGTTAGATGCCTAACCGCCGGGGCCAGACGCTGCCACATGGCGGCCGGAGAGAAAAGTTGTACAAATAATATTTAATTAAGGAATTTATTTACTGTAATAGCTATCTATATGAAACAAATAAAGGGAAGGTAATGGGTGATAGGAGCGATTCCAAAGTGATTGATGAAAAAAAGGCAAAGACGGAGTGGTGTCATGTGAAGCTGTGGTAATCTAGATAATACTGTCCGAAGAGATGTTTGTGGGAATGCAGTTGGCGGTTGTAGCGTTTGGTCGTTGTCGGTTGGTGGTTAGTTGGCGTGCCTTTGATTGATGTGAATAGCTGCACGAGGCGGTGGGGGCCATGTGGTTTCTTACCTCCCCTGTTCCGGGCGCGAATTTCATCTTCCTAGACGGCTTGCCGAAGCCTGTGACCGGAGGTGGCGCGCCCGCCGCCGCCGCCGCTGCCGCCGCGGCAGCAGCCTCGGGGTCAATGGAGCCGTCATGATCTCCCAAACCCGGCCTGCGTGAGAGGGGAATGCTGTTTGTATGTATGTGTGTATATGTGTATGTGTGTGTATGTGTGTATATGTGTGTGGATGTGTGGATGTGTGTGTATGTGTGTATGTGTGTATGTGTGTATGTGTGTATGTGTGTATGTGTGCATGTGTGTATGTGTGTATGTGTGTGCGTGTGTGTTAACGATTTTCGGAGCTGCAACGAGGGAAATGCCGATGTGGTATAATGTCGGTTATTAGGGTTTGGATTGCGTTCAATAACAACAACGGTCCCATGAGCATGTTATCAAGTGAACTGTGTCGTATGTACGTATGACGTACGTACGTACCTGTTGAAGTTGCGGAGATTGGGCGGCAGCCCAGCCGGGTGACCGGCTGCCGCCGCCGCCGCCGCCGCCGCCTCCTCATCCACGTCGCCCGCGCTTTGGCCGCCGTCGGGGCGGTTAAAGCGGCCGACGCTGCGGCCCCCGCCGGCCTTTGCGCCGCCAGCAAGCTTCGCCGCCGCGGCAGCGGCGACGGCGTCGTCGTCTTCCAGGTCCCCGTTGGTGCCGTCGCCCGGGCGGTTGAAGCGGACGCTTCGTTGGCCTGAAGACGCCTTTTTGGCAATGGAAGGAGACCCTCCATCAAGGTGCTCCGAATCCATTCCGCCGCCTTGCGCATCGCCAGGCCGATTGAACCGCACGCTGCGGTGGCCAGCGGGGCCGGCCTTGCCGCCGCTAGCAGCTGCCGCCGCGGCGGCGGCGTCATCTTCATCGAATTCACCGCCGGGGCCGTCGCCGCCTCGTTTGAATTTGGCCGTGCCCTGGCCCCACTTCCCGCCAGCGGCGCTTCCAGCCGCCGCGGCGGCGGCGTCATCTTCATCGAATTCACCGCCGGGGCCGTCGCCGCCTCGTTTGAATTTGGCCATGCCTTTGCCCCACTTCCCGCCAGCGGCACCGCCAGCCGCCGCGGCGGCGGCGTCATCTTCATCGCATCGCCGGGGCCGATTGAACCGCACGCTGCTGTGGCCAGCGGGGCCCCACTTCCCGCCAGCGGCAGCCGCCGCCGCCGCGGCGGCGGCGTCATCTTCATCGAATTCACCGCCGGGGCCGTCGCCGCCTCGTTTGAATTTGGCCGTGCCTTTGCCCCACTTCCCGCCAGCGGCACCGCCAGCCGCCGCGGCGGCGGCGTCATCTTCATCGAATTCACCGCCGGGGCCGTCGCCACCTCGTTTGAATTTGGCCATGCCTTTGCCCCACTTCCCGCCAGCGGCACCGCCAGCCGCCGCGGCGGCGGCGTCATCTTCATCGAATTCACCGCCGGGGCCGTCGCCGCCTCGTTTGAATTTGGCCGTGCCTTTGCCCCACTTCCCGCCAGCGGCACCGCCAGCCGCCGCGGCGGCGGCGTCATCTTCATCGAATTCACCGCCGGGGCCGTCGCCACCTCGTTTGAATTTGGCCATGCCCTGGCCCCACTTCCCGCCAGCGGCACCGCCAGCCGCCGCGGCGGCGGCGTCATCTTCATCGAATTCACCGCCGGGGCCGTCGCCGCCTCGTTTGAATTTGGCCATGCCCTTTGAAACCCCACCAGCTGCTGCGTCGTCGTCGTCTCCGTCCACGTCACCCACGTCGCCGCCGTCGCCCAACCGCAATCGAACGCCGGAGGGCTTCTCTCTGAAACCAGCCCTGGCACCGGCGCCGGTGATCGCCGTAGCAGCGGCGTCGCCGTCGTCGCCAACGTCTCCGCCAATCGCAGAACGGCTTGTACGACTACGCTGTCCCCCGGGTACCCCTCTCCTAGGGCTTGAAGGGCTTCTGGCGGCATCCTCGCCGTCGATATCGCCACCCACATCGCCGGCAGCGCCAGCACGCTTCAGATGTACGGATCTCCTGCTACTCCCAGATCCTGGCGGCGAGCGTCCGTCGGAGGCGCCGCCGCCGCTTCCGGCACCGTCACCGAACAAGCCTCTCGTACGGGAGCCGCGGCGACCTTGGAAAGCTGAGGCGCCGCCGGCGGCGGCGGCGGCGGCAGTAGCCCAGTTGCCGCCGCCGCTGCCGTCCTCAGCCACATCAATGCCAATATTGGCTGCTGCTCTAAGTTGCGTCGTGCTCTTCAAATGGATAGATGGCAAAGCGTTTCGAGGGCGGTCCGCAGGTACGTCCGACGAGGCCGCAGCGGCGCCGCCAGGGGCGGCGTCCGTGCTGACGTCGGGCGCCGCAGCGGCACCAGCGGCGGCGCCGCCGCTGGTAAGGATGGCACCGGTACGGATGCTGGGTGCAGTACCTGCGCTGGCGGCGCCCTCCGTCGGTACGGCGGCGGCGGCGGAGTTCTGCCATGTGGTGCCCATGCCGGTGACGCGCGGGCCTGGCCCAGCGGCGACGGCACCACTGACGGCGCTGCCGAGCTCCATTCCCAGTGTCGGCACACCAAACCCGCTTACCGATGGTCCACGACTCAAAGCTCCTGCATGAGCTGTACGGACAAAGTCCGAACCTGCCGCTGCTCCCGTGGCAGCGGCCGCTGCCGCCGCGGTGGCGGCGGCCGCGTCCAGTTCCGCTAACGTCGGCAGCTCCGACGTCGTCGCCGAACCACCGCGAGGCGATACAAAGCTGCCGGCAGGCTCTTTTGCCGCCCCGCCGCCGCCGCCGCTGCCGCCGCCGCCGCCGCTGCCGCCGCCGCCAAACATGCCGCCAAACATTTTTCCGAAGAAGCCCTTGCCCGATGGGGTTGCGGCACCACCAGCCGCGGCGGCGTGCCCATCCCCGGCAGTGGGCGTCACAGGCACAACCCACTCCTTGCCACTCCCACCGGCACTGCTGCGGCGTCCACTGCCGACACCGACACCCGTGGCGGCGGCGGCGCCAGCCGCCCCCGCCGCAGCCGCGGCGCCGGCGGCGCCAGCTTCCGTGCTGTCCAAAGGCTGGAGCTCTCCAGAGACCTCCTGTGACATACATACATACATGCATGCATGCATACACGGGGAAGCCAACGTTTGAGATACGCCAAACAGACAAACCGGCAAACAGACGCTGAGGGTACCAGTGCACCAAGAATGAGTCATCTTAAAATCGTTGCCGTACATCATGTGGACGAGACCGTACTCTATGACCCCCAGCCCAGCACCAAGTGGTCCTCAATGAACATTCACAAAATTAATAAAAATTGCAATGGTTTAAATATTTTGGCCGCTGCAGGTCTCTGCGGTGTCGACCCTAGAAATACTTTACTAGTCCATTAGAACTTAGATTCACTAAGTCCGTTAATAACTTGAGTTTTTTTTACAAAAAGATTTCTGCAAAACCTCAGCTTTTCAAAAACTCCGTTTTTCAAAAACTCACCGCCAGTGTCGGGACCTTCAATGATGTGCCGCCCGAAGCTTCGCCCGTACGAACGAACAAACCGTGAGTGCTTGCAACCGAAGGCCCACTGCTTTGGGTCTCCTGCAACACAAAAATTAACAAGGAGTTAGTTAGTTGGTTAGTTAATTAGTTAGTTAATTAGCCAGTGGAAACGCTCTCAGTCATCTGGTTTCCATTCGTGTCGCACTATTCCGTCCACCCCATAGGAGGCTGTTCCCACCTCCACCAAGCCGTCCAAACCGTCTCCAATATTGCCGCCGTACTTCGCCTCCAATGCACGACCTGCCGCCCCGTTCATGGAGGACGAGTGAAGGCTACCGGGGATGGTGGCGGAGGCGCGCGTCGGCGTCGCCGCCGCTGCAGCGGCGGCAGCGGCGGCGGCGCCGGCCGCGCTCGACCCGGCAAATGCACTGTCTACTTCCCCTCCGCCGGTCTCCCCGGCGGCTGCGGCTGCAGAGGGAGAGTGCTCTGCCGTATGCAGGGCAGGCAGCAGCGGCTTCACGAGCGGATTGCTGGCGGACGGTACGGCAAGAGACTGGCTGACGGGGACCCCTAACGCTGGTAACGCTGACTTGCGGCCTTTCGGGACGAGGAGCGCCGCCACGTCAGCAGCGGCAGCGCCGCCGGCGCTGCTGGTGCTGCCGCCGACGCCGCCAGTAGTGCCCGCAGCAGCGGCGGCGGCGGCGCCGCCGGTAACAGTTGGCAGTACTGCCTTGCCTGCCAGCGCTGGCGGTGCCAAATTCGGATCGAGCTCTGGCAGGTGTGCCCCAGCGGCGCTTTGCAGCGGCGGCAGAACCTTTGCCTTCGCGGCGACGTTGCGTAGCAGCAGCGCGCCCAACGCCCCACCGCCGCCGCCGCCGCCGCCGCTGCCGTCAGCATCCGTCGTCCTTCGCGGTGAGGCTGTAGCAGAGCCTCCGCCGCTACCAGCCTCGCCTCCACCACTGCCCGGCTCCCCAAGCGCCTTGCTTGTCTTTCGGAACAGCGCGCCGCCAGTCTCGACGGGGCCGCCGCCGCCGCCGCTAGCGGCCAGCGCCGCCGCGCTGGATTCCATTCCCAAGGTGACCGCCGACGCGCCGGAAATAGATGCGCTGGGCCCGGCGAGAAACGTGCCGCCAGCGCCGCCAACGCCGCCGTTGCCGCTGGACGTCTGCGACATGGTTCCCGGGTCTAGTGTCCCTGCCGCCGCCGCCACCGCCGCCGCCGCGGCCGCGTCCTTACCTGCGACGGCGTCGCCGCCACCGCCCTGGCCCTTACCAAAAGCAGATCCAGGAACGGCTCCTCCGGCCACGCCGACCCACGCCGTCGCGCCGCCCGGCACGCCGTCGCCACCGCCGCCGCCGCCGCCGCCAGCGGCGGCCGCGCTGCCGACATCAGCTCCGGGCACCGCTTCCGTCTTCGCCTCAAAGACGTCAGCCACGCCGGGTTCGGCTCCTGAGGTTACCGTGAAGGCGTTGCCCTTCTTCTTCTTCTGCAGTTCGGTGGCAATGCCAGGGCGTTCGGAGGCAAAGGCCAGAGCGGCCGGACCAGAGCAAATCCTTGTCAAACAGGGTAGCAGCCAAGAATAATAAAAAAAGAACAAACTTGTACGACACCAGGTCACCAAGTACGGAACGCTGTACGACGCGATGATGAGACTTGCAATACGACAGGTCACAAAGGCAAACTTGATCGCAGCGGCCCCGCTCATTGGCCTTTGGGACGGCTCGCGGGGGTGCAAACCCAGGGGTAAAACATACCCGTCAGGACATTGACCCGACTCCCTCCCCCCCTTATTCTCCCCCACCCAATCGATCCCCCTCCCCCCAACAAACTCACCCTCCTATAGTAGAGGAATGCTGCCAGGGCAAGAAGGCCGGCGATGATGCCTCCCGCAGCACCCGCAATTGCCATAATAGGAAACCCGCCTTTTTTGGCGGCGGCGGCGGCTAGAATGACGGCAGCGGCGGGGGCGGGCGGCGGCGGCGATCCCAAGCCGTCAGAGAACTGGAGTGTACGACAGTTGGATGCGGCGGCGGAGGTAGCACCGGAGGACGACAACGCCGACTGTACGGCATCGCTAAAGGAGCCGCAATCTGTGTAGGAGGAGTTCCCAGTGGAGATAGCGCGGACCTGCGCCACATCATCAGGGTTTTAGCGTTCAAATTGTTTCCAAATTAGGATCTTTGCGTAAATAGGCACAGTTTTCTTGATTGTGAGTTCAGGATAAATTAAAAAATAAATAATATGTAAATAAAATAATTAACGTTTCAAAAAGCAGCAACAAAGTTAGTTGCTCGATTGTTCGTTTGAAAACTGACTCCCCGGGCAGCTCCAGGGCGGGCTCACCGTGGATCCCTCCGTCGCCCATGTCCCATCCATAAGGCCCAGAGGACACACGCCCGAGACGCCGCCGTTGTTGAGAATCTTGTACACGGACGACTTGAATGACGTCATGGGTACGGCAGGATCAATCTGGATTTGGATTCGAGAGTTTAGGTTTGGGGTTTGGATTTAGGCTTAAGGGGGAGGGGGTTTTGTGGGGAGCGCACGGAAGAGGTGCGACTGGAAAGAAGGTGTGAATGCGTTTCCGTTTCTCGTGCGCGTCACGACATGTGTGTACATTTGGTTTTATATTTATTTGTATGTGCATATTTTGTGTGTATATTTGTGCGTGTGTGTATTTTTCTGATAGTGTGTGTGCGTGTGTGTGCGTGCGTATGTATGTATGCGTGTGTGTATGTGTTGCGGGGGGAGAGTTAGTGCCTGTCAGTTTTTCGTCCCGCGACCCCCATTGGTCCATTGCGGAGATGTACGGCAGATCACATCGATGACGCAACAGCAATTACCCGGGCTCAGCACCATCAGTGCTAGGGCCCGACCCGCCCGGGTTACCTACCCGCAGCTAGTTCCCTTAACCCCACCGCGGCCTGACCAGGTAAGCTGCAGGCTCCCTGCACCCTGGGGAGCCCCCACATCGGTCCGCCCAATGCCCCGGTGTGTTTTCCCCTCCCGGTGTGTTTTCCCCTCCCGGTGTGTGTGTGTGTTTTCCCTCCCGGGCCTATTCCTCGTAAATCGCAAATCCCCCCCTTGAGTTTTGCTCCCCTCCGGCACAACTATGTGCAACTTTCGGTACAACTATTTAAGTTCCTGCCCAAGGGGACGATACGCACAAACTGAGCATAAAACATAGTCGTGTCGTGCACAGGCCATGCTGTACATGTCGTACCTTGAAGGTGATATACGTCTTTACCATTGAAGTACAGCTCGACTGTGAGGGAGGGCGGGGGAGGGGATACAGGAGGTAGGGGAGGGGAAGGTGACGGAAATGAGCGGGGGTTGAAACACACATACACACATACACACCACATCTGGGGCCCCAGGGCGGGGGACAGGAGAGACGGGAGGTAGGGAGGGACGGGAAAGGAGATCGAAAATTGCTAGGGCGGTATTGGTGGTTTGAAAAGCAATATTTTTATTACCGATTACCCCCCCAAGGGGCGAAAGGGGGAAAGGGCCAGTGGACCTTGTAGTAGTTTTAAGTCCCCGACGAAACCTCCAACCGAGCTCCGAAACCAACACATGACCCAAATGCTAAGGATAAACACCCTATCCGGACGGTTCCCAATTCCTACGAGAAATTCGACAGAGTAAAGGACCCTTTTGGAAATCCCCCAGGAAGAGAGGGAGGAAAACGTTTCTTTTTTTGAGTTCTTTTTTTGGGGAATTTGAGTCCCCTTCAGGCGCGATCCGGAACGCTCAAGGAGGCCTTTTTCTGTTGGGAGGTGCTCACCGAGCTATCTGCGTTTAGTCGGCGCCCGGTAGCACTAGACGAAGATGATGAAGAAGTGCTTTCCACCGTACAAGATGACGTCATGTTGCCGGCTGGGAAGTTGAGCAAGCCGGACAGCGCCGTCAGGAGGCTACTTTGTACGGAAGATGCACAGCTGGCGTACGGCGAATCACCCTGGTGGTTTCGGAGCATGCGTGAGGCACATAAACAAAACACATGTGTATTATATCGTATACCGTAGGTCGTCAATGTCAACAACACACTTCTGACAAAACAAATTTCTGACTCGTGCTGCACGAGTTATTCAAGGAGTCATTTGTCGTACAAGAAGCCCGTACATGCCCGCACCAGCCCGCTTGCACTCTACTGATTACCCCGCACATCTAATCATACAAGTATGTTTAATACGTAGGGCCATAAGTGGCTTAAATAGGCATTATATATGCATGGCCCAGAAGACATCCACAGAAGAGACACACACATACACATATTACCCCGTGTGCCTTAGGGATGTCCAATGCTTTACCTGGAACCGGGCCGTGGCGGTTAGGTAGTTAAAATCCACATAGACAACGGCACCTGGAATCTCCGGGAGTGTCGTATTTGGATCTACGGCATTGGAAAGGTTCACGTACGTTTCCAATGTGCCCACGAGGGGCGGCGGCGCCGGCGGGGCCATCGGCGGTACTGCTGACGGCGCCGGCGGTACCGGCGCCGGTGGTTGTTTTCGCGACATGGGGGAATAGTTGACTGCCGGAAGTAGCGTCGGCCGTGCGGGAGTGGGTGTTGGAAGGGTTGGCGGTTTGGGTTGTGGGCTGAGGGGGTAGGTAGGCGGTGACGGCGGTTGGGGTGGTGACGGCGGTGACGGCGGTGACGGCGGCGGTGATGGAGCTGACGGAGGTGGGGAAGGTGGTGCTGGTGGCGATGGGGGAGAGGGAGGTGTGGGTGGCGCAGGAGGAGGTTTCGGGGGCATAGGTGGGGGGGGCGGTGGAGCCGGTGGTTTCGGAGGTCGTGGAGGAGGTGAGGGTGGTGAGGGTGGCGGAGATGGGCTTGGGGGAGGGCTTGGTGGCGTAGGTGGGGGTGGTGGAGGCTTGGGCGGCTGGGGTGGTGACGGTGGCAGAGGTGGTGATGGTGGCGGCGGTGGTGGCTGTGGCGGCAGCGGCGGCGGCGAAGGCGCCTGCGGCGGCGACGGTGGTGGTGAGGTTGGCAACGGTGGTTTCGGCGGCGCCGGTGGTGGTGAGGGTGGCAGGGGCGGCACCGGTGATGGTGAGGGTGGCAGCGGCGGCGCCGGTGGTGGTGAGGGTGGCAGCGGCGGCGAAGGTGGTTTCGGCGGCAACGGTGGTGGTGAGGGTGGCAACGGCGGCGACGGTGGTGGTGAGGGTGGCAGCGGCGGCGACGGTGGTGGTGAGGGTGGCAGCGGCGGCGACGGTGGTTTCGGCGGTGGCGGCTGCGGCGAAGGTGGCAGCGGCGGCGACGGTGGTGGTGAGGGTGGCAGGGGCGGCGCCGGTGGTGGTGAGGGTGGCAGCGGCGGCGATGGTGGTTTCGGCGGTGGCGGCTGCGGCGAAGGTGGCTGCGACGGCGACGGTCTCGGTTGGACCGGCAGGGGCGGCGGCGGCTTGCTCGGCTCAAGCGGCGGCGGCATGTACGACGGTTGTGGCGGCGGCGGCAGAGGGGGGGGGAGCGGCGGCGGCCGCGACGCGAGGCAGCT
The DNA here is from genome assembly GCF_000143455.1 of Volvox carteri f. nagariensis. Taxonomy (NCBI): domain Eukaryota; kingdom Viridiplantae; phylum Chlorophyta; class Chlorophyceae; order Chlamydomonadales; family Volvocaceae; genus Volvox; species Volvox carteri. Next base: position 357,902 of record NW_003307584.1, on the reverse strand, counting down.
CGAATCGCATGTGAGCGTGAAATTCAAATAGGCGCAACCTGCAGCTGTCAGTCGCGAAATTGAAGTTCCTCCCCAAAGCGTCGTCACGTTCGATGTGGTGCTTGAATTCCTGTTATTCGCCGTACAAGCCTGAAAGCGGGCACAGGAGGCAAATAGAGTAACATAACCCCTGTTTTATTTTCTGTTTCTTCCTTCTTTTTGACTACGCTAGAACTCGCGGTCCATGAGCCTCCTGGATCGTCTGGGCCTTACGAGCTCTCGCGAGCTTGTAACATAACAGATAACAGATAACAAACACGGACAACAAATGCAGGACATTTGAAACATAATAATATGACATGGAACACATATTCATTTCACGCCATTTTTTGTATTTTGAATGTATCAACATAAAAACATTATTTAAATAATATATGTAATATAAATCTGCATTATAATGAATATACATTACATCTATAAAATAATAAATCTAAAATAAAATTATATATTTTTTAAATTGTGTACACGTCGCCGTACATGCTTCCGAAACAGTTACTCATGTACCATTCTCAGCTGCTTCTGCCAGCGGCCCAGATCATTAGGACACACATATATACAGGCATACATACAACCTACACAGCTACCCCCGGGTTACTTCTCTTCTCGCATTGTCTTGAGGCCCGTAGCTAGGCTTCTTCGCCACAACCTGGAAACACCAATCGCCCGGAAACCCCCAGTCCTTGTCCTTCATCCAAAAGCTACAAATTCAGTCCTTCCAATGTCTTTCCAAAGTTCGACGCGTTTCGGTTCTGATATCCCTGATATAAACCTGCAATAAATGTTAACCTTCGTTTCACTGTGCTGCACTGTGTCGTACCATGCCGTACCTACCGTTGGGCCCGTGTACACCGCCAACCAAATAATAAAGGTCCCTGAATGGCAACGAGAGAGGTGAGGAGCGCAACCAGGTGAGAGGCTGTGGTGTCCTGGGCGTAACACGGGACTTGACGATAAAGATGACGGTGTATGATTATGGAAAAGAGCAAGAATTTACTGCCAAAATCTAAGACATCAAACGGACTGAATAAAACTCCATAGAAGGTGGGATGAGGAGCAATATTCGTCCGGGAGCAAATTATTTGAATGTGGAATTGTGGTGGATGGTCAGGATGACGATCTCCTTGGCTCCAGCTTCAAATCGCAGGTGCTGCAATTCCTTTTTATCCAAAGACCAGAACTCAGCAGCATCTGGCGAAGTCCAACCGGAGATGGGTTTGCGGAAATTATCAAAAGACGGCAAGTTTCATCCTGTTTTCATTTCCCAAATTTGAATTTTCATATCCACCAATTTCAAAATTTCAAAATTCTTACTTGAACAATTGCAAACCTTTTGTTTAACCTAATGTACAGTTGGAATAAGCCCATATAACTACAGGAAAGGAGCTCGTGAATGCCTTGTTCTGATTCTTCTATACTCTTTCCACCAAACTCCAACTACTCAAAGTCAGAGCTCACCCACAACAGCCGGGTTGTCGGCATAACAGGGCATCACCGAGGAGACATCCACAAGCAAGCGCGTTGATTTGGTGCTGCAGTTGGGCGAAATCTTGTAGGCCACGGTGCCCGAATATCCCACATCTTCGGCAGCCGGGCAGTCGGTGGGTAGCGGCAGTGTCTGGCACACCGATGGGGGGAAGAAGGTCTTAGAGCGTGACGGTGGTTGAGGAACGGGGGAGTGCGGCAGGAAGCAGACAAGAAGGAAGGTGGCGGGAGGGGAAAGGAATGCTTGTATGGGACGCACACACGCAGACGCACACATATACATATATGTAGGGTTTTAAAACCATAAAACATACATCTCTCTCTAATTATTTACAACCCTAGCGCGAGAGATAGAGAAAGAGAGAGAGAGAGAGAGAGAGAGAGAGAGAGAGAGAGAGAGAGAGAGAGAGAGAGAGTATAAGAGAGAGACAAGGGAGATGGAAGCTAAGGGGGGTCGTCCAGCGTGGATGAATTTTTGGTTTTAGTTCCTTTGGATAGAAATGGTGAATGGAAAATGCAAAATCTAAGAATTCAAATATTTGAATTCAAGATCCACACATATTACGAACCTGTCGGTACAGATCCATGACGATGCTGTCATCCGCAGCGAAGAATTGCGTCATGGAAAGGTCCAGTTTTATAGTTCTGGAGTCATAACTGCCAACCGTCAAATTACCCGAATCGGTTAGTACGTACTCGCTGTATAGCTTGCCCGTACGGGCGGTTACGCGTAGGCAGCCCGGCGGCGCCGGCGGCGCCGGCGGCGGCGGTAAGGGCGACGGAGGCAGTAAGGGTCGCCGCGGTACGGAAGGCAGGAGCGGTGGTGGCGGCGACGGGGACGGCGGCTTGGGTGGCGGGCGGGGGGGCACGGGCGGCGGGCGCGGCGGCCGAGTGGGTGCTTGTG